>NW_009704515.1:0-31555 GCF_000703405.1 Apaloderma vittatum
GAGGAGGGCAACAAAGCTGATGAAGGGCCTGCAGAATAGATATTATGATTGAGGGAGCTGGGTCTGTTCAGTTTGATGAAGAGGAGGCTGAGAGGGGCTCTCATCATGCTCTACAATTACTTGAAAGGACATTGTAGAGATGTTGGTGCTGGTCTCTTCTCACAGGTAATCAGGGACAGAACGAGTGGGAATGGTTTCAAGTTGCAACAGGGCAAGTTTAGGCTGGACATTAGGAAGAAATTCTTCACGGATTCACAGAAAGAGTGGTCAGACACTGGAATAGACTGCCTAGGGAGGTGATTGAGTCACCATCCCTGGATGTGTTTAAGTGTTGTTTAGATGTGGTGTTGGGTGATATGGTTTAGGGGTGAACTTGTAGTGTAGGGTTCATGGTTGGACTCGATGATCCCAAGGGTCTTTTCCAACCTGCATTGTTCTACGATTCTATTCTATATACTCAAAACCTAGCACTATGTGAGTTGGTTTGTACAGGAGAAGATATGATACTTGTTATAGACATGCCTTTTATAATTTTTGTTGATATTAATCATTTAAGTGATAGTTACTGCAGCTCGTTATTCACTAAGGACTTTAAACTCTAAGAATTTTTATATACTGTTAGGAATGTTACATTCCTGTGTAGAAAAACATAAAATCTTCTGCCGGTTCTCCTTTATATTTAGAATTTTGTTTTTCCTCATTGATATTAAGAATGAAACATTATTAATTTTAGAGGTATAACAATAAATTAATGGATATAAATAAAAATGCAAACAGAAGTGATCTTTGTGACCATCGTAGCACCCCCAATAAAATTCTTTACCCCAGAAGCCCATGAACTATTGCATAACCCTTTGATATGAAAAGGTTTGTAGACTACTTATATTCTAGTATTTATTATAGAGCAAAGATCATCTAAATCCTGTATAATGCCTTCTGCTTTCATTTATTTTGTCTCTTTTCAGCGGTGGACCTTAGAATACTGTGAATTTAGTTTATTGATTTTTGTTTCAGGCATTTTCTTAGACCATCTTTTTCCATTCTCAGTAATCTCAGTGAGACTCAGAGAGGAAAGCACATGGAACTACCTCATGTTCTCTACAGTACCTTCTTGTCGAGTCTCTGATCCTGGCATTAATATCTGTGTGCTGGAAATAAGGGAATGTTCGATTTTTATCTTGAAGTATCGTCTTCCAAAAAGTATCATGACTCTGGTAAAATGAATTAGAAAAATCTTCGGTCCTTTATATGCAGTTTTCTTACATAATCTCTCTCTGTAAAGAAAAAAAAGAGATTCAGAAGTAGCCTAAAGTCAGTACAGCTTCAAACATTAATGCATAGTTTTCTAGAATAAAGAAAATATGTGAACAATTCTGCTCAATATCCTTAAATCTTTTTCTGCTCTTTTGGATTTTTTTTTTTGTGTAAAGCATCCCACTCTGTTTTATGAGACATTAGGATTGGTGTTTGAAGTAGAGAGCTTGCACTAGTTTCCACATTTCAGTCTTCTGACTCTGCGGGCTGCTATTTCTGCTTTTTTCCAAGTAACCTACCCTAATATTCATCCTAATTTCTGACTTTTGTTGCTTTTGTTTTTCTGAAACCTGAATTCTAGCTCTGCTTCCCAGGACCTCTTTGGTTCTCTTTATGGTCAAATGATACGAGTATTCCTTCTAATATAGTTAGATTATTTTATAGAGGTAAAAAAAAATGCTGAAAGCCAGGTCCCACAAAACAAGGAGATAGAAAGTCATGCTTTCTGGCAGAGCTCTAGAATTTTTGGAAATTCTGTGGAAAATATTGAATTTCTGTTTTTACATCAAAGAACAGATTTTGTGACTGGATCTGGGAATCTGTACGTCCTTGATTTGGGTAAAGAAGATATTTCAGATAGCTTGAGGATGCTGAGCAGCTGTCTCAACAAACTTACCAAATATTGATAACTATCATACAGTTTTGGGGTTTTTTTGAGAATATTATTTAGAGTGAAAATGACACATGATCTTAGAGATTTTTTTTCTGAGCGTCAGCTTTGCATTTTTTCTGAAAAAATAAATTGATTTGCTGACCTACAGAACTTTTACCCAAGAATATGATTGTCACAGGAGATAGACTTAAGAGTAGGGCATTTTTATAAGAAAAGGAAAAAAATGGAAAGAATACTATAAATGTAATGGAAAAATGGAACAAAATTCCCGGAAAGGTTGTGGGAGTCTCTCTCGCTGTAGAGACAGAGACTGGACACGGTTCTGAGCAGCCTCCTTTAGTTGACCCAACTTTTACCAGGTGGGGGTGGATTGGACCATCTCCAGATGTATCTTGCAACCTCAGCCATACTATGAAAAGTCTGAAGTGTTGAGATATGCTGAGCAACTAGTCATCTCACAATTTGACCTCTTTAAGTTCTGTCAGTTAAGGAATGTTAGAGGTATCCAAACCAGCTGCCATTTCTGAAAATCAAATTACTGTATTTTTAGACATGCCAATATATCTTTTTCCTATAGACAATGTTTCAGTGAGCATTTCTGTGTACAGCGTAATACACTGCTGAGGAGAGATACTTGGAGTAACTGAGGTAACTATTTTGGATATTAGTAACAATTTTGAGTATTGCAAGAGAACGTTTTCCTTACTACCATTGTATTGTGCAAAATTGTCCGAAATGCTCATTAATGCACTTCTTAATGTAACTCTTTTAAGGATACTTTTGAAATTTATTTTAATGTGTTAAGCATTTAGCTAAGATATCTTGAAATTATTGGCTAATGAATCACTGGGGCATCTCACAGGGAAGCTTTTCCTGAGGCAAATCTCTTGTTTTGCACTGGATGTCCACTTCGTAGCTTAAAAGTTCACTTACTGCCTACTTAATGCTGACAGCACATAATGTTCTGCAAGGGTAGCTTTATCTCTGTAAAGCCTAAGTGGATTTTGAATCAGTTTCTGTTCCGAAGGAATCTTCTTCCTTCCCAGAGAATTGTTTTCATTTCACTTAGGACTTGACCTTTCTTTAAAAGTATTATTTTTTAGCCTCTTCTGACCTTTTAGATAAAGCCAAAAACCAAAAGATGATACAGTTTCATTTATAAATTGTTCACCTTTGCATTGCTTTGTAATTAACATTTACTTTGTTTAGAGATTAACTTCATTTATTCTAAGTGAGAAGTAAGAATACAACTTCTTATTAAATTTAGGGCTTTGCTTTGTTCATAGGTATTGTATTTTTCACAGTGATTAAGAGATGGTAATTGTCTGGGTGCAGGAAGGGCTCCTGGCTTCCTGGGGACTGGTGAGCTGGGGATCCCCTGGGTTCTGTGCAGTGGCCGGCAGTGCAAGGCATCGCAGCCAGTGTTGGTCCCACTGCCCTCAGCCCTGAGCAGGGCAGGCTGGGGAGCTGCTGGAGGCATCCCCAGCCCTGGGACCTGCCTAGGAACGGGGACAGGTGAAGGCCAGGCAGGGACATGTACCCCATGGCTGGGTAGGGAAGGGCTGTGGGGAGCCAGGCACGAGCACTTCAGCGGCATCGCTGGGGCAGGGGTTGATGGCTCCAGGCGAGGGGTCTTGGACCTGTGGGCCTAAGGGAGGGGGGGGGCCACAGGGGAGGCTGGTCAGAGCTGCTCAGGGCTATTAAAACCCTCAGAGTCCTGACAGTCATTCAGTGGTGTAAGATAAATAGAAACATAGTTTACATTTGGTATAGAAAACTTTATACCTGAAGTTAGTTGAATTGTAATGCACTTATATAGAAGTCTTAGACACAGAATCTTGTTATGACTGAAGGGAACAAAATGTATACTCCAGGTAAAGTTTTGGTGGTCTGGTATTCTAAGTTATCTAAGGTAGAAAAACCTCAATAATAATAATAATAAATATAGAAAAGTTAAGAACTGCCTTCTTACTCGACACTATTATGCTCTTATTTTATTCTCACCCTTTAAACTGTACCCCTGAGGTGGGGATTACAACAAATTCATAAAATCCAAGGGTCTATGTTGAGATGAATTTGACATTTGTGGTGGTGACAAGATGGGGCTGGGATTTCACTTCAGGCTTGGAGTTCAATTGTTTCTTTTTATAACAGAATCATAAAATATTTGGATTGGAAGAGACCTTAAAAATCATCTAGTGCCAACTCCCCTACCATGGGCAGGTACACCTCCCAGGTTGCTCAAATCCCCATTCAGCTTGCCCTTGAACACTTTCAGATAAGAGGCATCCACAGTTTCTCTGGGCAACCTGTTCCAGTGCCTCACCATTTTCATAGTAAATATTTTTTTTCTAATATCTAATCTCAATCTACCTCTTTCAGTTTAAATTCATTACTCTGTGTCCTATCATTACATGCCCTTGTAAGAAGTCTCCCTCTCTTCTGTCCTCTAGGCCCCCTTTTTGGTGCTGGAAGGCTGCTGTATGTTATGTATTTTATATATAAATACACATATATATATATAAATAAATAAAACACAGGCTGTTTCTTTCTCATTATTAAAGCTGTTGCTTGTTATGCACTGACTACATAGCTTTATCTGAGCTTTACTGTATGCAGTATTCTCAGAGCAGTGTTCCCAAAATACGTACTTGGCAAATTATCAAAAGTAGTGAAAACAATCCATGCCAAGGCAAGCCTTCATGAGGTCAACAGAATCCTGTAGCCTTATATTACTAATGGCAAAGTTGTAGTTATTAGGCTGCAGTCTTTGTCTATTAATTTTGCTACATACAGAGAGAGTAAACAATACAAAAGATAATGCATAAGTATGGAGATTTGTATTCTTTTCTATGGGATGAACAGACTAATATTAAGGGAAACGATACCTTTTCTGCAAGCTTGTCTTTGCCATTTGCCTAGTACAAGAACAGCTTTTCAAGGAACTTCACATGATTTCTAACAAGTCCTAATCTGTTTTAAAATGAAGAAAAAATTATTAGCTCTTAAAATTATCTACCCTGTAGTGAAGATTAATGCACTGGATATTTTTGGGGGTTCTTAAATTACTTTAGTAATCTTTTGTAATAAGTTTGTGTCAAATAGCTCCTTGATGCCTAATACTGGATTTAGAATAGAAAATTCAGGCATTTAGATGGCTTAGGGCCAAGATTAGATACTTGACCTAGATACTTGAGAGCAGTGATACAAAGACTTTTTGATATTAAGAGTAAATGAAAAACAATTATTACTGGTTTTATCATTCACTACTTTTCCATGCATCTGAACTTCATTGAGAAAATGGAATGCAGTAGTGCCAAAGTCATGGTAATTTCAGCTTTAGCAAGTATTGTTCTATCTAGAACTGTGTGTTTGATTTATGCTAGTTTACTTGCTTGTAACACTGAAAAGGAAAGTGGGAATTTCATTTTGTTGATAAAAAATGAGATCACTACAATATAATGGCATGTCCAAGGTAACTCAAGAAACAGAGATCAAAACCTTAAAAATTTAAACGTACGGAAACCACTGACTAAATGTCAATGATACATGTTCACATTTAAGTATTTTTTGAAAAGTACTTACAAGATTTTACAATAGTTTTTCACTTTTTTTTTCATTTTTGAAAGTAAGTAATAACAGATATAGCAACAATAAATTAAAATTGTGGTAGTTTGCCCTGTTATTTCTTGATTCTTCTGCTTAAAATCTCAGAAGAAGTTCCTTTCCAAAGCTGTCCAAAATCCAGTCATTAAAATCCCATTCATGGAGGAATGGAGTAGCAGCATATGGTCCAAGCTGAGCACGGTGAGTTGTATTTTGCATTGCAGAATGCATGAAGTGCTTTCAGGATCCTTTTTTTAACTAAGAAGTTCCTGGGACAGAAGGAAACATCTTTTTTTTTCTAACATAGTTGCTATATATATTGCTAAGTACATAGCCTGTGTAGTAATTACTCTTGAAGATTTGTCTATTTGATGTTATCATATTCTTAACAAGGGAAAATAAATCTTTATGCTGCATTATGATTCACAAAGGCTAAGGACAAAGAAGATAAATATATAAGACAATATTGGCAAGGTTTTTTCTTTTACAAACAAATACAATAAATGTATGCTTTTGTAAGATGACTACTAGTAAGTAAGCTCAATACTTTCCATTCCCAGCATTTTATTAAATTCCAATAATATTGTTGAAAGAGAATCTTGAAGAATTTATAAGGGTTTTTACCTGTTTATGGTGGATTCTATAGATTTATTGCTGCACACCTCTTTTGAAAAGCAAAGTATGACTGTATCTATGTAACAAGTGATTGTATGAAAATAATCCTTTTCTATTTCCCATCATTGCTTTCTCATTTACAAACATTAATTTGTGTTAAAGTTTGGTTTGTTTTGTTTTTCTTAAAAGTAATTGACCTTTTGAAAGATGTATTGTCACTGAAGTTAAACCAACTAAAAGAAAAACATCCATGTGTGTGCCTATGTTTGTCATTTTCATACTGTATTTTTATTAAACAAGCATGTCTTACTGGAATAAAGTAGATTATTTTGAGACATGTTTTAAGAAAAAAAAGGAAAAAAGTGATAGTTCTCTGTATGTGTGCTGAGTTTAGTAGAGGGGAGATAAATTTTGTTAAGGTGTTTTATAAAAAATAAGAAGGTTGATTCTGTCTGGCTAAAAATTTAGATTTTCATGTATAATCAATTTGCTAATGCTAAGATAATAAATTTATCATGTCTTCAGTATCTACTTAAAAAAAATCAGATGATCGTAAGTTTACTGAGGCAGGCATCCGGAAAATTATAGAGACATGCATTTGTATGTACTGAAGGATGAAAAATGTTTTTGTATCCTGTATCCCTCCAAACTTGTGGTCGACATTTGTTACTTTCAGAGTGTTTTAATATCAGCTGAAGCAATTGATTTACATTTAAAATTAATGTAAAAGAAGAAGAGATAGGGAAGAAAGAAGTAATAATAAAGAGGTAAAAAAAAAAGAAAGAGAAAAAAAAGAACAACTAAAAAAGAAATCATAAGAAAATTCAGTATTACAAAAAAGTACCTTCTGGTACCAAAAATAAATAAATAGAAATTCTGAGTCAGTTCACACAAATTGCGGACTAAAAATAAAAACATAAATAAGCAATAAGTACCTATATTAAACTTTTATCTAGACAGATTTTGAAGTCTTTGCTATTTGAATGAATTGACAGTTCATTGCGTGGTTAATCTGAGGTCTAGAAACTTGTTTTGAACTGTATTTTTTTCAGCCATGTATTTCTTTAAATTCACAGTTTTATTTCCTTCCTGTGTAGCTGGAATCTGAAAATTAGTTTGGTCAGAGGAATGTTTTATGTCAGCCTTTTATACTGTTTTTATATTTTCAAATATATATTTTCATTTTTGATTCCTTTTATTATAGAATCATAGAGTGCGTTGGGTTGGAAGACCCATTAAAGTTCATCTAGTCCAACCTCACTGAAGTAAGCAGGGACATCCTTCATTTTCTGGATTTTTACTCCTAAATCAACAGAAGCAAAATTCTAATTTGAACTAATAAAATACTAGAAATTTTTGTAGAGTAAACAAAGAGGTTTTTCTGAAAATATTAAGGCTGGAATGACATATAAAAATATGTTAAAATAGTCAGATAAGCCGTTATATCTAGTCTAAGTCGAAAATTCCTTTAACAGATCCAAAATACATTCTTCTAATTATATTGGTACCTTTATTGTAATGTATTGCTTACAGCAGATATTTAATAATAGAGAACATCAAAGAGAACAGTTAATTAAATATTTTATCAGAAAAAAACCAACCCCAAACACTTCTTAGTGGGATCCACTGGTCACTGCAAAGTTAGTTAATCATGAAAATGTTTTAATTAAAGAAATTAAGTGGTGAATGAAAGTCTGTGAACATATGAAAGAAGAATGAACACGGTATATAGAGAGTACTCTCTTTTTGAAATTCTATATATAATTTTAATCAGCTTTTTAAATAATGAAATACGTATTTTGTTTTTGATTAAGACTGTCACCACTTCTTTCTCAATTATCCGTTACTAAAGGATAAAATAGCTTACTTCTTGCTATCCAGATATATGGGAAAAATCCCAGGCTGACCTCATTCGCCCTTTACTACAGAGAGTCCCATTTAGGGTCATTTGCATTAAGGACCTTCAGCTTTGTTTGCAGAGTCTGTGATTGGATCATGTGTCATGAGGACTAATAGTCTTGCTTGTTGAATTCTTCCAGAGTAAACAACACAGTGAATGAATATCCCTATTTGCTCTCACATTTTGAACTCAATCTGATTCTTAGGAATTAATCAGCAAAACTAATTCTAATGAGTTAGAATAAAAAAATTAGATACCACATTTTTTGGTCTTGTGAACCATTTCCCAGTTTGCTTCTGCTCTTCCACTGCTGAAGTTCAAAACATGAAAATTTAGAGGATCATTCCAAAATCAGCCATAGTCTACCTGAAGTCTAGTAACATGTGGACTTCTGCAGGGGTCTGTCTTGATACAAATCTTTTTCAATGCATTTGTCAGTGAGCTTGAATCAGTGATTGCAGATGGCACTAAGATGTCAGTCAATGCAATCGAGGACAGGGTTGAAATCTGTAGGGCCATAGAAAATCTGGACAAATGGGACAGCAGAAATCTTACGAAACTCAACAAGAGCAAGTGTAAAGCCCTGTGCCTACACAGGAGGAACCCATGGCGACAGGACTGGCTGACTGTAAGGAGCTCTGCTGAGGAAACCTTGTGTATTGTGGTAGACAGCCAGCTGAGCATGACCCGGAAGTGTGCCTGAGTTACTCTGAACAGGAACGTAGCCCTTAGTTCAAAGGAAAGAATTATTGTCCTTTACTCAACACTTCTATGGCCATGATTGGAATAGGGCATCAAATTTTGGGCCCCATGACAGGAAAGATGAGTTCTTTGCTGGAGCAAGTTACTTCACTGGAGCAACCATCTTGGCTGCCAAGATGGTTGGAGGCTGGAGCACTTGTGCTGTGAGAATCATAGAATCATAGAATGTTAGGGGCATCATCTAGTCCAACCCCCCTTCCAGGGCAGGATTATCTAGGACAGGCCACACAGGAACGCGTCCAGGTGGATTTTGGAATTCTCTAGAGGAGCAGAATCCACAACCTCTCTGCGCAGCCTATTCCAGTGCTCTGTCACCCTCACAGTAAAGGAATTTCTCCTCATGTTGAGGTGGAACTTTCTGTGTTCTAGCTTAAACCCATTTTTTGTTCTATTACTGGGCACCACTGAAAAGAGATTGTCTCCTTCCCCTTGAAACCCACCTTTCAGATATTTGTATATGTTAATAAGGTCCCCTTTCAGCCATCTCCTTTCAAGGCTAAACAGCCCCAGTTTTCTCAGTCTCTCTTCATAGGAGAGATGTTCAAGTCCCTTAATCATCCTCATAGCTCTCTGTTGGACTCTCTCCAGTAGGTCCAAGTCTCTCTTGAATTGGGGAGCCCCAAACTGGACACAGTATTCCAGATGTGGTCTCACCAGGGAAGAGCAAAGTGGGAGGAGAACTTCCCCAGACCTGCTGGACACACTTTTCTTAAGGAAGGATCCTACTGGCCCTCTTGGCCACAAGGGCACATTGCTGTCCCGTGGACAACTGACTGTCCCCTAGGACTCCAAAGTCTTTCTCCATGGGGCTGCTTTCCAGCAGGACGTCCCCTAATCGGTACTGGTGCCTGGTGTTATTCCTCCCCAGATGCAGGACTCATCCTTATTAAACTTCATGAGGTTCACCTTTACCCAACTCTCCAGCCTATCCAGATCTCATTGGATGGCAGCACAGCCTTCCCATGTGTCAGCCACCCCTCCCAGTTTCGTATCATCAGCAAACTTGCTGAGGGTGCACTCTATCCCCTCGTCCAGGTTGTTGGTGAAGATACTGAACAAAACTGGACCCAGTACTGATCCCTGGGGAACACCACTGGCCACAGGCCTCCAACTTGACTCTGTGGCACTGATCACAACACTCTGAACTCTGTTCAGAAAGGGAGAAAGGCTAAAGGAGCCAGGATTTTTCAGCCTGGAGAAGAGGGGAAAGCTAATAAGAGCTTTCAAATGCCTGCAGGGGGTTATGGAAAGATAGAGACAAGGTTTTCATGGTGAGGCATGGTGTGAGGATGAGAGTCAATGGACAAAATTTGAAACGTGATCTTCAGGACAGATATAAAGAGAAAGTTTTCTTCCATGAAGAAAGTCATGCATTTGAGCAAATTGCTCAGGAAGATTGTAGAGTCTCCATCCTAGGAGGTTTTCTCCAGACCTGACTGATAAAGCCCTGAGCAACTGGTCTGATCTCATGGCTGACCTTGCTTTAGGTTGTCATGACAACAAGAGAACTCAAAAGGCCCATTTTTTCACCAAGTTATTCTGTGATCCTGTGGATAAAAGTTGTTTTAATCCTAGTGTTAAGTGAATCAAAGTCACTTTAACGAATGTTAACACTTCTTTGACCAGTTTGACTCATAATCATCATGTTATTAATAACTAGTGGGTAAATAAATAGTATTAGAACATTTGTTTGTTCATCAGTTCTCTGAAATAAAAGAAAATTTGCAAAATCAACTTCCGCTGAAAACCAACTTCTTTAGTTGCATGTCGGACATTTGGTGGTGGACTTTCAATTTAGTCAAGATTAACTGGCTGTGCTTTAAGTCTGTGGAATTATATGGCTTGTAATGACAGAAGTTACAATAACATACTTCACGTAAAAGCTTTATTTAAAAATAGCATTATTCTGGAAATAGTTTCTCTCAGTCCAGGCAATGATTAGTATCTGAAAGCATGGTAACTTTGTAATTTCACACTGTCATTTTAATTGAGTGAATGACTTTATTTTCCTTAAAATATTATCTGTTTGAATTCTGCTACTATACAATTCTCAGTTGTATCTTGTAAGAAAGAATGGTGATTTAATATTGGTAGTTAATTATGTTAATTTGATGAGAATTAACACTATCTTAATTAATGTATTAATGTATGTCGACTAACAACTGATACTTTACCTTGTGGAATCTTGTGGAACTGGAAGAGGAAATCAATTCTGGTTTAATAGGAAACAACAATCACAACTGAAATCTACATCTTAATCTTGATTGAACACAAGATGTTAACATAGCACAGAGTTTAAGCTTCTAAAATGGACATAAAAATCACATTGTCTTGTCAAAAATGAATTGACTTTCATTAAGAAAAAAACTTCTTTCTAAAATGCCCAGAGATTTAAATTAAGATCTATAACAAGATTTGCATTTGTCTGAATCTGCTCTTCAACGCATATGAACTACTGTGACTACTTTTTTTCAGGACTACAGTTTCTAAAAGATGTTAAATTTTAATTTAGTATTGGCACATTACTTAACATGAATAAATTTTAAATATCTGCACTGATCAGAGAGGGAAGATATATTGTTCTAGCATTACTCATTTTAAAGGAAAGTTTTCCCAAGTCGTAGTCTTCTAAAAGAGAAGAAGAAAAAGTAATTCTCAATAAAGGCATTTTCACTGTACTAGATACCATTTTCAGCCTTTTTTTACTGGTGAATGCTTCTGCAGAGTGGGCAAAGGTACTCATTATCTTCTCATTATCTTATTCTCTCAGGGATTAGTTGTAAAAAGTTAATCCATGAGGTTAATTTAAATTAGAATTTCCACTATGAGTTTATCTGGGGTAAATTTCCTTTGCTATCGTGTTTACACCAGGAACCCTGTGTATACTTGTAGCATATTGCATATGCAAACTGTGTGCATCTAGCACAGATTCATAATCTATTTTTGGATCTTTGTCTCAGGCAAATGTCAAAGGCTCTTGCCTCTTTCCTTTACTAAAAATGATCCTGGAATCAGAGCAGCCTCCACTCCTGTATAAATAGAAAGGCTTATGGGTCTTCCATATGTTTACATTATCCAAAGTTTTAGCAGTTACAGCACTTCTGAGCAGTGGCTCATTCAGGCTAGTTTTCTGAACTGAGTTGCTCTGTAGATCACCAGCTTCCACTTCTACATAGTTGCAATTTTTTATGTGTAAATACAACCTCAAATCTTTCCTCACTTAAGTAGTCTAATCTGACATGTGAAAGGTCCTCAATTATACTGATTTCAGTCTGTTGTCCATTCACAAGGATTCAGAAAAATGTTTGTCCAGTCTAGTGGGAGTCAGCCTACCTTAGTCTGGCCTAGTCAGGTTCTCCTTCTTTCTGAACCCATGTCCCCAGCAACAATTGCTCTTTCTTGCCTCCACATCTGTATTCTTTCCCGACATCGTGCTTCCTGGTAGTTCCTCCAGCCTCACACTTTCTCAGTTTCCGATTGTGAACTCACCTACCTCTGAGTTGACTTCAGCTGACTGAAAATTGTTGGTTTAAACTTTACCTACAAAGCAGAAATCAGTCTTCCTATCTTCCTTCTTCTACCTTTTATTTTATTGTGAGTTTGTATTTTTTTTAACTGAAATATTAAAGGAAAATAGGGGAGAGGTGTCATATAGAAAATTACAGTTTTTAAAATAGTATCTTTGACTAAATGCATTTGTTCTATGCAGTAGCTGGCACTTACCAGATTGTTTATATATAACATTAATTTTGACATAAAATATTCCATTTAAATCACACCACAATGTTTGCTTTTTACTGATCTTCTGCGTGAGTTCTTTTCTACAGTATAAGTGGATGTGGAAGCCTCATAGGTGTTGTGCTTGAAAGTTGGCTCCATATCAAAGTAGTACAGTACTTTTCAGTGTATAAGCTTTTGAAGCTCTCAAGTAAACATAATTTTTCTTGCGCTTTTCTTTTGAGATGAACATTCTCTTGTGCTGTGACTCTTTAAAGCACTATAACATGGCATGCCATTTGACTGAGATTCTGAATATAATTTTGCTTTGAGCTTGATAGTGGGAGCATGTGACTTCCTGTTCTTGTACATGTGCTTGCATGATAAAGACACATCCACAGAGATCTTACTTTTATAGCAGTGGTTATTTAGCATGCAGTAAGTTTTGTTTTAATCAACACTGTCCTGTTCCAAAAAATCTCTTAACCATACACTTGTAATTTCTGTATTTTAATCTTGATGCCCCTCTGTCGAAATTTATTGTACCTTGAATCATAACTAGTCAGTTATGATATTATACATTGCTGTGACAACTTTCTTCTCTGATTCTGAAATAAAGAATAAAACATGTCTAGGTCTATTTTAGTTATACTACTGTCATCATACCACCCTGAGAATGCCCGATCTCGTCTGATCTCGGAAGATAAGCAGGGTCGGGCCCAGTTAGTACTTGGGTGGGAGACCGCCTGGGAATACCGGGTGCTGTAGTCTTTTGTCAGTGGTTTGAGCGTGGTGCTGAAAACAATGACAACATCAAAGTTGCGGGGTCGATTCCCGCTCGGTCCCCATGTGTTGCCTGGTCTAGTTGAGAGGTGGCGTCCCTGCCCATGACAGGGAGGTTGGACTAGATGATCTCTAAAGTCCCTTCCAGCCTATGCCATTCTATAATTCTGTGATCATAGGAGAGTAGGTAGGTTCTCTCTCTGATGCTTAAATCTGGAGTCTTACCAGGTGTTTTTAAGGTTGTTTAATTTAACAGAGGGACCCACCACTGTATGATTTAGTAGTGTTATGCTGCAGAATAGATATTAAAACATTAAATATATGATAGCAAAAATAATATGTAGCCAGCAGCTTTATTAGTTGTCTGTATAATGCTTAAGTATTCTGTTATGATAGTATTTCTTTAGTAGTATTGTAAAATACAACATTTTCAGCCGAAACCCAAAGAGACTTTGTTAGCAAGGCTGAGCATTTTTGACATTAGGATCTGTTCCATTTATTTATACAGTACATTTGACAATTCTGTCAAGAGGTTTGATACACCTTTTACATGAAAGGTGCTATATACAGCTCAGTTCCTCCAGGAGTCTTATTTCCATTTTCTAACACATAGGTTCTTCTAACATTGCAAAAACTCTGTTTTGTTTCCCTGCTGTCATCACCCACTACACTTACAGGACAAATGTCAAAGTCTGAGAGGACAGCTCAGAAATAAAAAGAAAATTGGGGGGTATCATTGTTAGAATGAGTGTTCAGGAGCCCCTTAATCATTATTAAAGAAAAAAAAGGCCATGTTTTAAAGATACTGGTATAACGTAGTACAGTTCATGCTACGTCAACTTTGTTTAAGCTAATTTATTATGAATTTCATTATGCATGGCCCAATCATTTATTTGTTCCAGTCACGGCAGAGTTGCTACTGTGTTAGATGTTCTAAATTCTCACAGGTGAGACCTGGCTTCAAAACAAATCTAGGGAGTGGAAAAGGATGAAAATGTTAATAAAATGTTAAAAAAGCCTACTAGAAAAGTTAGAAGTGCTAACTTGATATTTTCACAAGCAGTGCATAGATAATTTTTTAAGTTGTCAAACATTTTGTGAGTGGGATTTTGAGTAAAATAGTCTGGCTCGTTGCAGGAGTTGGAGAGCAAAAAGGGAATTACAGACACAGCCTTTGTCCTATATCAGATATAGATAATTATAGGTGTTTTGTTCAAATGTGCACATTTTACTATCCATATACCGTTGGCCTTGTATTGAGTCTAAATGAGCTTTTAGTGCCCTGTCAAGGTGAGCACTAAACGCAAAGAATCAAATGTGTGAAAGTGTTTGGCAGCCTTATTAGCGGCTGGAGTATGGAAGCTTTGCCTGCTACCTAGGTTACTATATAATGCTGCTCTTTCACTCCTTGATAGGGCAGTTATAATTTTCCTACACATGGGGTCCCTTTTAATGATACAGCTGTATATTTTGGTCTAGCCATGATGATTTTGGGACTGAATTTTCAGGGGTGGAAATTATGTGCTGTCATTCTGACTGGTACAAAAGTTCGTACTATAAATTTCTGAGGGTATTTAATACTAAACGTGTAATATCACTACAATTGCAAAATGTTTACTAGCATTAAAAAATGTTCTGATTACTGCAAATTCTTAAATAAAGCATACTGACTTTCCTCTTTTCATGTCACTTGTCTTTACTATGTTAAACGGAGGGAAATTTAATCTCTTAGGTTGATCAGGAAAACATAGTTCAAAAGAAAAAAGTTAGCATCCAGTGCTACTGTGTGTCCCACAGGTTCTTCCACTTTGATCAAAACTGCCTCCACTGGTGAGTTAGAGGAGCGTATTGCGGCCACTACTGGTGCTATTACTGTTGCTAGCACATCTGCTGATGTTGCTGTATCCAGTGCAGTGACAACCTATAGACAACCTTCCGAAGAGCAGCAAGTGCAAGCTATGAATGTAAGAAAATCAATTCTGGAGTCGGACACTTCCAAGGAAGCGCTCTCCTTTCATCAAGCAAATTTACAAAGCACAAGAAGACGACCAAGAAATGCTGAGCAGATAGAAAGAACTAAAGAACTTGCAGTTGTTACTCATAGAGGTATTGGATATTATTTTACTTGTGCCCATGTGGTTATGGAAAAATATTTTGTATAAATTAAAAGTGAAAGGTCAGGTATCCATTCAGGAAATGTAATTGAACCAAATGAGAAAGGGATAAAATCTACTTAAAATTAATTTAATTGATTAAGTGGGGCAGCCAGATGGAAAAATTAAATAAGTAATAATATTGTCAGAGTAATTTAAATTCTTCTGATTTATAAAGAGACAAAAGGGAAAGATAAAGAATTTTTTTTAATGCCACTTTGTAGCTTATATCACTATATTTCACTATCAAGCCTAGTCTAAGTGAGATCTGATGAAAGTTTAGAGAACCGTGATTAAAATATTTGTCCTGCATATGTATTTGGACCTAAGAAACTATGGCATTAAAAAAATGTACTTGATAAATAGCTACTTTGTTCTAAACTAATCAGTAATGCAGTTGTAGTTATCTCCCTTCTGCTTAAATATTCAGCAACATGTCGGCTTTTCAAAGCATCTGTAGATTTTTATTCTATCAAACATGAAATCAATGAATGGAGCAAAATTTAGAATACTAGGGATTTCAGTTCAAATACCAAAGTAGTAAAGCTAGAGATTTGATATGTTCCTATATTCAGACGATTTAATTCATATACTAAAGTACTAATAACACTAAACATTTGGAGCATAAACAAAGCATTATTTATTGTGTTAAAAGGTAAATGTTGATATCTGAAATGCGAGGCTGAGAAATAGAAATGCTGGAATGTTTTAATTTAGTGACCATAGACATTCAAAAACAAGTTACATGTGGTATATTTTTACATATATGCAAGTTCAGGGAAGGAGGAGCTTAATTTTGCAGGCTGATGCTGTTGAATAGTATGTGTTATATATCTAAAATTTTTAATGTGTGCTAATCCATTGTTACATGTTAATTTATTGTGCATGAAGAATTTATGAAGAAATATATGGAGGAGGAACATCTTTTATAGCACAAACATAGTTGATATTTTGTAAAGACAACCTTAAATTGAAATCTGCTGTCCTGCTAGATCAGGTAGTCACCTAGTATAAGTTATTGTAGCTTCATTTGCTAACACTTACAGAAGTAGTGGAGCTGCAGTTCTATAGAATTTTATAACGTGTAATTTAAATAGGGTAAGTGAAAAAACAGACATTGTGTTTGTTTTGCATATGGAACAAATTATTAAACAACTATTTATGTTTCATTTGTTTTAATTTCAGTCCAAATATGAAGTATCTTCATGGTTATAAATTAATTACTAGAGTTTGGTTTGTACTGGTTTTGTGGCTGTGCATTTACTTCTGAGCATCTTTGGTCAAGTGAAAAAGAACAGGCTTCTTTTGATTTATGAGGTAGTGTCTGAGAGCCTGTAACACTCTCTTCTAATTTAAAGATATGAGAGTGTACTAATTTGGCAGTTAAATTTGTCAGTAATACGTATATCTGCTCTTTGTAGTCTTTACATTATAATGTCCTCTCCACTGTTTTCTCACTGTCCTTTTCTTCTCTGACCTATCCTTTAATATAAGAAATAGGTAAGGCACATACTTCTGAATTACTATGTCGTGTTAAAGTGCTAAACTTTACATTATGGGGGAAAAAGAAAAAAAAGAGACCATAATATTTCTAGAATAATGTTATAGCACTTATCTGTCACACATTAAAGTAGTACTACAGGTTTGAAAAGCCCACATTCAGATGAATTCAGTCTGGAGAAAAAACCCCATACCTAGTTTTGTTCGCAGTTTATTTCTTCATGCCACATTTAAAGTCTTGATTTTGTTAGCATTCTTTTTTTCTTTTTTTACTATGTCATACCCAAAAAACAGTATACATGTGTATGTTATTAAAGTGAGTATTCATGTACTGGGTAAAAACGTACCATTTTTTGTTTGGTAAGCACCATATTTGGTAGTGTACTTACTTAAAATAGTGTCCTGGTACATATTGAATGACTCTCATTCAATAACCTGTAATGGTCTTCTGTAAATTATTTCTTATTACAAACACACAGATTTATTTTGAAGGAATGTTTGTGAACGTAAGACTATTGTTAATTGACCTGAGGGCATTTCCGTCATGGGGAGATAGTCGGCAGGTATTTCTATGGGGTTTCCTGTAATTTTCTATTAAAGTATTTTAGCCTCTCTTTGGTAATGGAACGTGCACAACAGTATAAAACTACTTCTCTTGATCTGCATATTAAATTACTATGGATCTATACATAAGAGCTACTTCAGAAGTTCATGTAATTGCTTTTTGAATACTTTTCCTATTTAATAGATATTAAAAAGCAATTTTTGCACTGGAAATTTATTTTTTTTCTTTGATCTTGGTCATACTTTCTGAATTATACCCTGAAATCTGTACAAATTAATTAATACTTGAAAAACTAAAATATAACATATTAAATATAATTTACTAATATTTATTATATCATATATGCATATATTTAAAATGGTAGAATGTACTGTACATGCAGTCTTCACTAATATTTTTCTTAGAATATTGCTAGTGACATCGGAATAGTCCTGGTTTATGATACATTAGCATTGGTGCAAAATAATAACTACAGAATAAGAGTTTACTGTTGGCTACCACAGGATGGTTCTGTGAAGAAGATCTTTCAGAATGTGTAGACAATAACGGTAGTGGTTTTTTTTCCTAAATTGCTATTTTTAATCTGTATGTATGAAGGAGATATGTATAAAGTAGTAGAGGTCTCTATCTAAAATTAAATTGCTAGCTGTAAATTAGTCTGCCATACTATCTGGACTTCAACAATAATTGTAGGTTGTATCAAAGGCTCACTGAAGAATTTCTTTAAGCTTTTTAGTTGGAAATCACAGAAGAGAAGACTTTCTGAGTATTTATTAGAGGAAAAATGAACCCTGGATATATTTGGTGAAATACTTCCTTTAGAGGTATAGAAATACAAGTATCATTTTATAAGAAAGTAGTAGTGAGATCTCATGAGGAATACTATGTGTGATTATAATTCCTTCATCAAAAAGAATTCAGACTGAATCAGATGCATAAAAGAACTGTAAAGGTGTTACATTGTCCTGATCATCTCACCTTACCAAAGAAAATGTAAGACAGGATGGAAGAATAAATGTTTCAGGAAATGAATGCATCTATGTGGAGAACTTAAATAAGGACAAATCAGTATGTAATGTATAAATAGATACATTAGAGAGAGGAGTGAGAAGAATTCTTGTTATTGGAACGATGAAGCCTTCTGATAGAAGGAGGCAGTAGATGGAGGGTGAAAAGCTTACTTTCAAGATGCAACCTGATAGCCTAATGAAAAATAGATATGATAGCTGGAAGAATAACATAGCATCTTTTGGGTTCAGCGTTCTAATGAAACCAAGCGCCCCAACTCAGGAAAGTATTTCTTCCCCCATTCAGAAGTGGGAAGAAAAAGGAAGTCCCTAGCCACTTTAGTTCTGTTCAATCTAGAAGCTTCAAATGCTGGGCATTCAGTAGCAATTTGTTATGGAAAGTACAGTCACAGTTTCTGGTATGATCTATCTTCAAATGTGAAAACAGGAAGGAAATTAAATGTGGTGGTTTTTTTCCCCTTGTTTCCTCTTGTAGATTTTTTTTACAGTATATAGAAATAACATGACATATTTTAGAACTTGTTCTTGTGAGTGCTTTTATACCATAGCATAGGTGTATGTCCAAATACTAAGAAGCTAGATGATCATTGTAGGTCCCTTCCAAATGAACCTATTCTGTTCTGTTCTGTTCTGTTCTGTTCTATTCTATTCTATTCTATTCTATTCTATTCTATTCCTATTCCTATTCCTATTCCTATTCCTATTCCATTAACTTTAATGTAGAAGTACACATGTACCCTAGTTAAATACTCATGAGAATAATAGGAGTTTTTCTTCTGGTTTCAATGCCAATAGGGAACAAGGAGTACAAGGATTTATAAATCTTAAGATAGAATCATAGAATGGTTTGGGTTGGAAGGGACCTTGAAGATCATCTAGTTCCAATCCCCCCTGCCATGGACAGGCACACCTCCTCCTGGACCAGGTTGCTCAAAGCCTCATCCAGCCTGGCCTTGGACACTTACAGGGAGGGCACTTCCACAACTTCTCTAAGCAACCTGTTCCAAGGCGTCACCTTGCTCACAGAAAATAATTTCTTCCTAATATCTTGTCTAAATTTACCCTCTTTCATTTTAAAAATTTTATCACTTATTGTATCACTACATTCACCGATAAAGAGTTCCTCCTCATCTTTCCTGTAGGCCCACTGTAGTCTGCTACAAGGACTCTCCAGAGCCTTCTCTTCTCCATGACGAAGAGCTCATTATAATGAACTAGCTATCGTCACATCACATGAACTCAGTATAAAGAGTTTATAGTAACCATCCTTTCTTTCTTTTTCAAAGAATAGCTTAAAGTTTGGTTATATCTTTCTATTCAGCTATCCTGATCAGTGAGCGCAATTGAACAGTGGTTTAATTTCATATATTGAGAAATGAAGAAATTAAGTGTTATGCTGTTTTTCCAATAAACTGAATATTTGCAAAGTATATGTGGAGCATTAGTAGGTATATAACTAAATACACCAAGAAAGACACAAATAGGAGAAACATACTAGACACTGAGAAAGCCACAAAGACAGAAAGAATAAAATTATTTTTAGGATTGATTTTAGTATACCATGAATGCATGAAGAATGCATTCTAATACCATCTCAACAAATTTTCTAGACCTTTGTACTATAGATCTAAATGAGTACAAGGTGCAAACAATGTAATAAGACCACTGATACAGTTCTTAATTCATAAATTAAGTATAGAAAAAAATATATTCTGAAATTGATTGGAGAAAAGAATATCTTCTTGAATTCAAGCTCAGCTTGTACCAGGAAATCTTAATGAATTACACTAGTCATCAAGGAGAAGTTTAAAAAGATACTTCATGCTTTCCTTAGGATCTTAAATCCTCCTGCAAATAAATGGGACTTTAGATTTCAACACATTTCATTACTCTGAATTTCTCCTTATAAAGAGCAGAAATGTCACCAAGCACTTATAAAATTTTAACCATACTGCTCAATTTGAGGATTAAGGTATAGATATATGTTTTGATCACTTTACTTAGCTATGTGTTTTCAGAATCTTACTCATTTTACTGATATCTCCCTTATCTTTCTTTCTGTTTTCAGCTCTTTCTTATGTCTTTCTTATAAAGCCTTTTCCATTTCTCTATCCTTTCTCCTTCAACAATTACACCTTGCATTATGGTTTTTGATATTTGAATTTATGTAGTATCTTAGTAATTTCCAAGAAAAAAAAAGGATTAAGGTGAAAGAAAAATTGTTACTCTGTGTTCCTTTCAACTCACTTTTTTTTTTTTTTTTTTTTGCTGTGTGTTACTGGAGACTTTCTTGTGGTAGGAGACAAGATTTTAAAGTTTCATTTTGAGGAATTAAATTGTATGGTAATGAAACTTATTAAACCAAAATTATTTAAGAGAAGGTTGTTTAATTATCTTGATTTTTTTTAAGATTCAGTGAATGATAGAGCACTGCTTCAGGATTATTTAATGTAAACTTTATAAGGATTGGTTAGAAAATATTCATCTATCCTAATGTTTTTGAAGTTTTCTTAGAAACAGGAAGAGATAAGGAGAAGCAAAGAGGAAAAGATCTTCTTAAGAGCTGAGTAGGAAATCAGTGTGCTTATGTTCTTATTGGTTTTATTGGGGGATATTTTTTGTTTTGGGTTAAACTCAAAACTATGAAGATGGAAGTATGAAGAAAATCAATATATTTTGCAGTAAAATGCATATGTTTATATACATAAGAATATTTGTATGTAAAAATATATGTATTTTTAAAAGTTATTACTTAGAATAATTTGAAAAGTTTCAAGAAAAACTTATTAACATAACACAGGTGCAATTTAGGACTCAAATATTTAATCACTAAACTGTATTTGTTTAAGATTTTGTAATAATTTTGAAAATAATTGTACAATGAGTCACATAGAGAGGTTCTGTTTGATTGATGAACTCTACCCATAGTTTGTTAATTTGAAGATTTTTATTAGAGAAAAGCTGATAGTAATGACCCAAGCTTCTTGACATCTTACCACTTCAAAGAGGTCACAGGAGAGAAGATCAGTTTTCATCCAGTGTGATTAGAAGGGAGAAAGAGAAAAGGAAACCAGTCATACTGATCTCAAGAATTACATTGTGTGAATGTTTTAATAGAATTAATTCTCCTTATATTTGACTGTCAGTTTTATTCTCCTAACTTGTTCCTTTTATTTATTTTTCTTGCAGTTTCCTGCAGTTCTTAAATGGTCATTATATTATAGGTTTGCTTCTAAAATTGATTTTTGTCTTCTGATGTCATGTCATTATTTTTCATCAGTATTTCAGATTTTCCTATTTTAACCACAATATGTTGGTATAAATCAAGGACATTGTAGTTAGAATATGAAAACTAGTTTGTCTTTAGTGTAATTATACATTACTTTAAAAATACACAGATTAAGCATACGTGCTTTCTTTTAAATAAGTCTTCTTCAAAATTAGAGAAATTTGAGCTACATGTAACACAAAATGCATTAGAAAAAATAGTTTTGGCAATTTTAAAGACTATCTGTGTAAACTCTATTTTCTAATTCTTTTTAATTCAATACTAATATATGCAGTAATCTATATATATCTTTATAAAATAATTTTATCAATATATTTTCTGTCTGATTTTACATAGTTCAACTAATTATTGCATTATTTTATTATACAAAGTTATTCTGTGTATTTCTTGGGACTTACCTAAGGAAGTAAAAGAATTTAATGAATTTTAGTGAAAATATTATTAATTGGGAGGGTTCTACATATAATTTTGGTGACAAATGACATAGCACAGTAACACTTAAACTTCCACTTCTGTTCCATGTTATTCAGTCTAGAGAACAGTAGGGTTTTCTTTCCATTATATAGCTCATCAGTGTATTTTTAACTGAAATAAGCCAATGAGAAATTTTCAAATGCCTATTTAGCTACTCATATCTTATATCATACTTTTGTCTGAAAATTGTCATAGGTATTCATCTATGAATAAAAAAAGAACCTTAGAAGTTGCACAATTAAAATGGAAATGCATTATATTAAAACAAAATCAAAATACATTAAATTTTAATATCAACTTGAAATGCACACATCATATGCCTGTGGCATGTTTCATTAAGATACACAGTTATGTTCATTGAAGCATGAGGGCATTTCATTTTATGGAATTTTACATTCTTTCTCATTTGCATTTTCTTCCATTCTGAGTAATATTTTTTGTCTGTGGGATAACACTAAAATAGAGCCTCTTGTCAGCAAACTGAGATACCTGAAGGGAGATAAAGTCTAATTTTATCTATTTAATAGACTGTAATGAATAGCTTTGTTTAAACATCTCTAGTTTTAGCAAGGAGTTGCAGAATCATTTTCATTCTATTTTTTGTTGATCACCACATGATGTTTAAAATATTGTAGGATCAAGAAACAAGTATTCATTTTGTGTTGTGCTAATGCAGTAGATTAGTGCAGTAATTAGTGATACAGTGCAGTAATTCAGTATAGTAATGCAGTACCTGCAGTAATTTGCAGTATAAATCTTCTATACAATCTGCTTTGACTGGAGTGCTTTAGGATTGAAAGGGACAGGGGTGGGGAGTAATAGTAAATAGAAACTAAGGTCAGCTCATGTAAGAAACAAAAAATGGCAGTATGCAAAGTCTGTGGTTCATCACTTTATAATCTGATTGTTCATTTTCTGAATGGTTCTTCATATTTAAGAAATCATTAACGTACACAGTTGCTGTACTACAGAAACTGATGAAAATTTGTGTCGTCTAACGGTAGCTTTCAAGGTGCAGAAATGCTCTGGAAGATAGTGTTACATCAGTGTGGCAACTTGTCTTCCTTAGCATTTAGACCTAATGCAAGGTAAACAAATGGTATTGATTTTTGTTTTCTAAATAAAAGGATTGTAGTGGGAAGTATTTTGAGAAATTCAAAGGAAATATTAACTTTTTTCTCTTAATCTTGTGAGAAAAAGGGGAAAAAATCTTGATACAATATAATCTCAAAAATTTTCACCCCAGTATTTCTTTTAACAGTTACTTTTGTTTCAGTCATCAAAGAGAATCCTTTGCAGTTGACTTAAAGTAAGCATCAAAGATGGGAGAAGAATACAGAGATTGTCAAGGGGCACAAAACCTTCCCTTTATTTGCAGAGACATTTCATATTTTCTAAGTCATGTTATATGGACATTTCTATATAAGCAGTACAAATATTTAAGTGCAGTCAAATAAGCTACCTGCTACCTTTTTCACATATTAGTATATTTTTGCAGATATCATTTAAGGGAGAATAAAGGTTTGGCTTTGACGAATAAGAGATTGGTCAAATAAGGGACTGGTTTAAGGGAATGACTTTGACGTTAGGATAGTGTTCTCCATCTCCACTAGCAGAGTGGTAGAGAATAGACTGTGAGAAAGGTTCAGGAGAGCAGTCAGGCTGTTTCTATGTTTGAACTACTTTGAGCTACACCCAACAAAAGGACACAAGGTCAGAAGAGGCCCAAGTCTCCGTGGTTAATATTCTGTACAGTTATTTGTAGTAATCCAACCTGAGTACCTGTTTTGCATAGAATGGTGGTGTTTTGAGGTGTCAGCATTTTAAATTTTACAGAATTGATAACAGAAGTTGGACAATTTATTTACATAAATGCTGTTGCATAACTAAAATGAAGACTAATTAGTGAATTTCAGTGTAATAAATAGATAGTCTTCACATGGCTGTATACCCTGATGCTTCCGTGCTGGAGAAACAAATTTTCCGTCTTGAAATCTAGGTCTTGTGTAGCTCTCAGGTTATACTAGAAATGTGTGAAATGAACAATCTTTCCTCATTCAAAATTAATTTCATTTTTAGTGTCTAAGAGCTTATTTTACGCAAGTTTCCTTTTATAATTCACATGCTTAAAGCACACATAGATATATTCTTTTCTACCTGATGTCCTTTTTATAATGCAGTGCCTAGCCGGAAGAGTAAAATTCAGTAATTGTCAAGATTAGTTGTCTATCGCAAGTATGTAGCCTACATGCTTATGAGTGCAGGTGAACACACAGAATCACACAAACATTTTATAAAAGTAACAACGACACCATTTTAAATTGTTCATCTGTCTAAAACTTTGCCTGTAACTGTTTGAATCTTCCTTATCCTACATGAGAGATCACTTTGGTCAAAAAGTCAACAAAACTGTTCTGAACTTATTTAATTTTACATATAAATTTAGCACTTGAAAAGTGTACATGAGTCTGGTCTGTCTGTTGGCTGAGCATTGGCTCACCTGTCTGTCATGTAAAACTTCTTTCTCGGAATTCTTACATTACCAGAACTGTCCATATCTGTCCATTCTCAATATAACATTCAATTATATCTTTTGTAGTTGCAGAAAACATCAATCCTTCTAACTTTAGAAGAAGATACATAAATTATAATCTTCTGTATTAAATCCACTGGAACAAGAAAAAATAAGCATGAGAAGTGTTCAGCATAAGCTCTAAGATGGATGCCTAAATGGTTTTCAGGTTTTCTGGGTTTTTTTGACATAATCTCTGATTTAATGTCACACAGTCCTGATGTTACTGTTTACATTTCATCAGGTCACATGATCAGAAATGCATTCAGGATTGTCAGAGGCTTAATTGGATAAGAGATGTGCACTAGCATTCCTGACCCTCAAAATAAAAAACCAAACTAACAGACTTGCTGACTTTTAAATTTATATATTTAAAACCTACAAGCCATACAAGCCTACAAGCCATATATATTTAAAGTAATTCTAAAGAAATTTTAAACCTCTGTCTTGACCCGCTTATACCTGATAGAGGTTAGAGTCAAGGTGATTTGTTTTGATCGCAAAGGTGAAATTAAGACACAGTGTCAGACGTCACAAAAGCAAAACCCTTTATTGACTAACAACCACTGGAGAGCGATAGGAAAGAGAGATAAGGAATAGGAAAAGCAAAACAGTAAAATGTTTAGAATAGCAAGAAATATAGCTACCACCACAGATCCAGCGATGTCTCACAGGTCTGCCTGTTTCGATTCTGTGAGGGGGATCTCCAAAGAATAGCTGTTCATGGTGGCATTATAGTGTTCCAAGAGCTGCTTTGCCCATTCTCTGCCTGTTTAGCGCATGCATATGAGGGTCGTCAGGAGCAATCTTCACACCTCCCAGTGTCGCCTCCATCAGTGGAGCATGCAGAGGTATCCAGAGGGCCCATTTTTGCCTTACAGGGCAGCTGCCTTATCAGCAGTTACACTGTTGGGCTTGCAAGACAGCAGCTCTATCAGCAGCTGAGCCGGGCCCAGAAGTTGTTGTTCAGGACTTTGAGCCCCGTGGCTTATCTGGACTGGGCCCTTAAGTTGTATCAATAGTCAAGTCAAGCCCCGTGGCTAATCTGGGGTGGGCACTGAAGTTGTTGTTTGGGACTTATCAGCGGTCCAAGTTTGAAAACAGCAGCCTTGAAGTTTCTTCGCGGGCAATTTCAACACAGTCTTTACTTCGTGGGCAATTTCAGCAAGGTAGAGACAAATATTTTAAAACAGTCTCTTACAACCTCTTCTTGCATTGCAGCACAGGACAGGTGGTTACATCAGACATGAATTTTGCTTGTCTTTAAAATAGATTTCTATAGTCCTTCCAATTGCCTAAGTGGTAATAAAAATTAATTCTATTGTAAGTATATTTGATTATGTTTGATCTCTGAACAATTTGTTCTCCTTGATCCAAGTTTTCAGTTTTATTTTTGGATTGATTTTGAACTGAATTGAAGGACAGGGCATAAGAAAAGCTTTGTGTTCAGATTTGTGGTAATTTATGCAATACTATTCTCCAAAGTGTTGGAGAATTTTATTGCTACCTTTCACCTACACTAGTGTATGTTCTCAGGGATATATAGTACTTATTAGGACTAATCTATTTCTCTGGCTTTTGACTGGTCAGAAGTATGAGAACATAGGAAGCTGACCATTTTAGCTGTTTTTAGCATTATCATCTCTAAACTATTTGTTTTGTCAGAAATAGGCATATCAAAATTTAACCTTATCTTGTGAGAAGGCAGGTATCTAAAGGAACCCTTAAAGTGTTTATTTCTGTTTGTGGACTAGCTTAGATGTGTATACCGCACTGCTTGCTGACATGAATTTGTCCTCTGAGATTTCTGAAATGTGAAATCTGCTTTCAGTACTTACTGTCACTTGTGTGTGTTTTCCTCACTGGTTTGCACAATGGCACGTGCAAAATAATGCCTAGTTTAGCAAGTATTAAAGAATATATTAATTTTGTTTGGGGAATGGGATTTTTTGGTGGTGGTGAGGTTGTTTTTCTGTATGTACATGCATATGCAGCCTAACACATTGTTTAGTAATGGCACGTATGGACCTAATAAGTTTCTATAATTACACCTTCACAATGTATTCAGAAACTACTGTGGAATAAATCAACATACAAAACCTAGGTAAAAGTAAAATTCTTCTTCTGCAGTGTAAAGATGTTTTAGAAATCTCAAGTTGCTTGCCTTTCCTGATGGTATCTAATAACCTTGGCAAAGTGATGTAATTAGATATAAAAAACTCTGATTGTTTTAAATGTGTTCACGAAAGACACTCTTGTGAGCTTTAGATCTCGTGAACTCTGTTTCTTGTGTCTGTAAGCTATGGATATGTCATTTAGTGTTTGAGGATGAGCAGAAATGAACACAAAACACAAACCAGCCTTCCTTCTTTAATGTACCATTGTGATGATTTCTAAAAATAAAGGACAAATGTCTACTTAACGTGAGTACTTGTACCCATCCTAGCACCTGAGATCATGGTTTCAAGCCCACTCCCATTTTACATAGGTGTTGGACGAATAGCTAAGCCTAATTTCTGGTTCATTAGGAGTTATTTTATGCTAATGTTCAGAGAAGGCCGAAAGAAGCTTATATTCCTATTTATATAGAAATAACATCTAGAAATCTCACACAGTGCTAAGAGTCCATTATTGTTATTCCAGGATGGCTCTACTGTGTGAAGGTATGGTTCTTGAGTCCATGACTTCCAGTGAGGATAGAATTGCCTGTGGACTTCAGTTAATTTTGGGCAGGGGGAGAGCTTCTGGTGTTAAAGGTTACAAAAAGTAATAGAAAACCATAGTATTTGAGGCAACAGATACCTTGTGCTCCTGTAAATAACATGTTTCCCAGAACTATTAACAATGTTTGTAGGTTACATTATGATGATACACAGGAAATTTATGTTCTACCTCTTGAGATAAAAGCCTCTGTGTTTAGAAGAAATTATAGACCATACTTCCATCGGAGTGTATAAATATTTATCATCACATTCTATATCCCATAAATTGACTTTCTTACCATGCTCTTGTCTCCTGAATCTTGTTCTGCCCTTGTGCATAGCAATGATTACTTTTATTTATAAAGAAAGCAGCAATCATATTTTGCTACTTTAGTATTAATGCCTCATATAAGGTTTTCTTTGACTGTTCATTGATTTTGTATAAGAAGTTAACAGCTGCTGAAAAATCCTGTGATGATGCACTGTTTATATTCTTGTGTCAGCTTCTCTTATACCTAGTTCCTTTATTCTCTGCTGTCTTCATCAGCAGTATTTGCTTGTAATCAACATAAAACACCTTCTTCCATACATTTTTTTTTAATATATCTTATCCATAAAGTCACTCAAAAAAAGTTTCTTGTGCTGTTTCTGCTTTATTCTCTTACCTTTAGGTATCTCTTAGGTTTGGATTTTTCCCTCTTTTTATTAGTTGCTGTATTTCAAAATTATGTAGAGGTCACATAGTTTGCCTGGTTTAAGTGCCTTTATCATTAAACCTAGTCCAAAATAAGGACTTTTACAGAAATAAAATAATAGAATTATAGAATCATAGAATGATTTAGGTTGAAAGAGACCTCAAAGATCATCTAGTTAAAATCCACCTGCCATGGCAGGGCCATCTCCCACTAGATCAAGTTGCTCGGGGCTCCTGGGCAACCTGTTCCAATGCCTCACCACCTTCAGGCTAAAGAATTTCTTCCTTATATGTAGCCTAAACCTAAGCTCTTGCAGCTTCCACCCATTACCCCTCATTCCATCACTCCAGGTCCTTGTAATAAGTCCCTCCCCAGCCTTCTCATAGGCACTGGAAGGCCACTATAAGATCTCCCAAGAGCCGTCTCTTTTCCAAGCTGAACAAGCCTAACTCTCTCAGCCTGTCCTTGTAGGAGAAGTGCTCCAGCCCTCTGACCATCTTGGTAGCCCTCCTCTGGACTTGTTTCAACAGCTCCATGTCTTTCTTGTGTTGGGGTTCCAGAGCTGGACACAGTATTCCAGATGTCTCACAAGGGCAGAGGTGAGAGGCAGAATCACCTCCCTTGACCTGCTAGTCGCATATCTCTTGATGCAGCCGAGGGCCGCAAGCGCTCACTGTTGGCTCATGTTGGTCTTACCATCCACCAACACGCCCAAATCCTTCTCCCCAGAACCGCTACGCTCTCAATCCACAAATTCAGCTATGGTCTTAGGGCTGAGGTGGAAACCAACTACCTCCCACGGCATATTTTGTGAATAATGATTTTGAAGCTAGAAGGAGAACCAGCTACAAAACTGAAAGCAGAACAGTAGATTTTATTATTTTTTTTTTCAATCCAAATCTTTCCAGTTAATACAGATAATTAGCCTCATAAGCTTAATATAATAATAATGCAGTGTTTTTTCTACGGTCAAAATATTACACAGATAGTAAAACCTCAGTATTTCTTGAATAAAAATAATTCTTCTGTACTAAAGCTAGGCACATAGATAAACTAGTTTTTGAAAATAACTAGTGGAGATAATTTTGGAATCAAGTGGTAGTCTGGGTGCCTGTAGATTGTCGGAATGTATTCCAGTGTATTATTTTTAGGATTTCTGTCTAACAAAACATTGTAATTCTTCAGCTGTTGCCTCTGTTTTGTCTTTTTCCTAAATAAAATACTCATTTTTAATGTAAATTTTAAAATCTGAAGTAATAGGCACAATATGTTGACAAAAATTGCCCTGACATTTCTACTGCTGATTAAATCTTGTCAAAATGCATGCGGATTGATATGTATCATGCATTGCTTGGATGCTTATGGAATTCAGATCTGAGCAGATCTACTGGATTTCACTGTAATTTTTCCTTTTTAAATTCTCTACCACTGAAAGTATAATTGAATTAAAATTTCACAAAAAAATCAGCTGTTTAAAAAATGTTGGAGTATATTTTTTTAAACGGTTGATGACTTTTCAGCAGGTAAATGTTGATAATTTCCTGTAGATTTTTTCCCCTTATTTTTTCTTTTTTGTTGTTGGATTTTTTATGGGTTTTTATTCCTTTTTTTTTTTTTTCTCCCTTTTTTCTTTTTCTCTTTTTTCCTTTTAAGGAAGAGAGCATGGGATGAGCACTGCTGTCTCATAACACAGAAAAGACACCAAATAAAATTCAACTGTTCAGCTGTTAAGGATCAAAGATATCTATCATTCTTTTAATTTTCCAGGTTCCATGAATGTGTGACAATGTTTTACACAACTATATGGTGCACGGAAATAAACACCTTTGGCCATAATTTTTTTCCTTAACTAAGCAAAAGAAAAATCAAGTTATAAATCTCACTTCTTTCCTTTGTCAAGTATACAAATTGTTTTGTAAATTGTCTTCCACCACAGATATGCTATATGAGCTTGTTAGGTGGCTGGTTCTCTAATTTATGTATACTTCCATGATAAAATTTGTCAAATGAGATTAAATATTTTAGACTGTATTGCCTGATACATGTTTTTGTTTGTTTTCTTAACTAGTGAAAAAGGCCATAGATTTTAAATCTAGAGGATTTAAATTGTTTCCAGGGAAAGACAACAGCAACAAGTTTTCTATCTGTGAGTGTACTCCTTTTTTGTTACTTTTTCTAGTGCAAGAGTGAAGTCTGTGCTGTCTGTGTTGTTTGTGTGTTTTCAAAATTGTGTATGTATTTCTGATAATATAACTGACTTAAATCTGTTTCTTCAGTCTGCATGGTGATTTTTAAATATGGTTCTACCCTAAAGGCAGGCTTTCTATAAATCTGGCATTGTAGTAAGAGATGTTATTTTGTCAGTAATTTCACACTAAATTTGACATATTTACAAAGAAATAAATACTAATTCTCTCAGGTGTCAGCTGAAATCTTAGCTGTAAACAAGAGATATTTTATTTTAAAATTAGTACCAGCAGCAAAAGGCTATACAAACTAAAGTCTACCCTCATTTACAAATATGCAACCAGATATTTTTTTCAAGTGACATACATGAGGTCACTTTCTGAATATTTTTCTCTTCATTAACTGTGACATTTTGAACTGATTAACTAACTGCAGTTTTTTAAAAAAATGGAGATTCTTAGTGCCTTCAGTTTTAATTACAGAAAATAGAAACTGAAAGTGCTCGGTATCTTAGAGGTGTAAATCCTAATTAACTCCTAAGGAAGAGTCAGGCAACTTCCTAACATTATTTGAAGAGATACAATTCTATATACACTAAAGGAGATACCTTTTGAAAAGAATGTGCCATTTTTATAGAGTTCCTTGACTAGAACCGCATTTTTAATACTTATAACTAATAGATTGAAATAAAGATGGACTAAATGCTTAGCCAATCTCTGTTTATACTGCATTTCATTATTCTTCACAGGAGTGAAAGGACTTGCTTTTGAAGCTTCTTAGGTTGGATGCATTTGCTGTAATTTTTCATTTAAAGTGTCAGTGGTCGATTCAGTTTCCAGAATTCAGAGGGGCACATTGGTGTAACTTTTAATGGATTTGTCAGTTTTAGATTTTAAGCTGTCAACATTAGGTGTGATTTTCTTTTATCAAAAGCTGTCTTCAAGCAGCAAGAGCCTTTAACATTTACCAGTCAGAAAAACAAAGTAAAACACTCTTCTGTTCAGTTTTTATAATGTAGTACATTGCCATATTCACTTTTTCTGAAACTGTATCACCTAAATAGTTCTGTAAGGCATTCCT
>NW_009704515.1:31586-62604 GCF_000703405.1 Apaloderma vittatum
AACTTTGTGTCAACATATTTAAAAACAAGTATTCTTTTTACGGATGACTTTTTTTGGTGACTTGAAAGTAGAGTGATCGTGCAACAAGAAATAACAGTAAGTGTTTATATGGTACATCATGGAGGTCTCTGTCTGATAATCCATGTTTTTATAGTTACAGATGATAATAGTACCCTAGCTGGTAAAACAAATTGTTTCTCTCTAAATTTACTTTTCACTGATCATTAAATATTCCACTATACAAACATCAATAAGAATTACATATTTATAGCAAAGTTCCAGACAGTTGTGATTTGTAAAGGTTGTTGTTATGAAATTAGTGATGAAATCTATCAGTATGTTTTTGAAAGTCTCTATATAATTTCATATGTTATGATATCCTAGGTAAAGCTGAAAACTTCAGTATCTTGTTTTATTGATTATGCAGTGTAGACTACCTCTATGAGTCAATAATATGTAAAGGTGAAAACCTTGATGATTTATACATTTAGAGATCATAATCTTGTCATGAATAGATAACTAAGATTTTATGTTGTAATCTGGCATGTGGTTAGCCAGTCAGTTTGATGGCTGAGGAAATGGAAGAAGCAGTGTTTCATGAAAAGCCAATGTATTTAGCTGTTGACTTCAGATAAAGTTCCCAGTGTGGCCTCAGCCAGACCTGCATTTATGTTACAGCAACAGATAGTGTTCTTTAGAAAAAAGAATGATCATCATTCAAGTATTAATGGAAGTAATAAGGCTAAGTGAATACCTATGCTACATTAAGCTTTGTATTAGCAATGTCTTTAGAAATTATCATCTAACATTTCTCATGTGTATGTCTTTTCCCCATTTTATTTTATTTTTTTTTAGTTGTGCCAGGTATATAATATTCAGTACTCATGCACAGGTGATTTGCACTTAGTAAAGCCAGAATGATAATATTTGGTATGATGAAACACAAGTATGCATCAACTTCATTTTGCAAGTGTTGAGAGTGATAAAAGAGATCATTTGGGGACTTAATTCAATCCAGACCAGAACTTTGGAATTTCATGCTCCCAGTTTCATGACCAGACCATGAATAAGTGCTTTCCCTAAAGGAGCCTTTAATTTACCACAGGAAAGCCTTTCATTGCTTACATGAGTATTTGGGGTGTAAACCAAACATATACAGATAGATGTCTGGGGACCTACACAGAGCTGTATTTCAGAAGACTGAAAAGTCGAGCATTATGTCTGGAAAGATAACATCTGTACAAAACCAATAAAATATACATTTATTTTTTTGCTAAGTACTTAACAGAAATCAGAATGGATCAAATCAGAAATCAATTCAATGTCTTCTTCTGAAGTTTCACTGTGTTATGTATTTTAGTTTTGTGACTTACTATTGTATTGATTTTATTTAGCATAAACATTTCTATTTTTATTTAAGAATATTTATAATCTCCATAATTTATCATTTGAAACTCATTATATGTGAGATGTCAAAAAACAATAGATTTTTCAAACTTCCTTTTTTGGTAGAAATTGAAGTATATAGCAGTTCCTATGCTTTCAGATCCAGTAGAATATTCTTTTTCATATGAATATTCACAGGTAATAATAACCTGTGTATGGGAATATACAGGGTAAAAAATGTAATAATTATTTGAAATATTAAAACATGAATTACAATAAATAGAAATAGTTCTGTTTAAATATTATCTTACCTCTTTTTAATAGTATTCTTGCTGTGTGCATAGATATATGATACATCCCCAAAATGGCACCATTTTGTTTTAATTTCTTTAATATGGCTTTCAGGCATCATGAATAATTTCCTAACTGTAGATTTAACATATGTTTAATGTCAGAAAAGTTAACGAACTGTCACAAAACTGAGAAAGTGTCTTTTTCCCTACTTGTTCTCAAGTATATTTCCTTTTCTTTCCTGCATTGCTCAGTGAATTCTCACTCTCTAGTGAGGATTCAAGGTCTTTTCTATATATACAGGCTACTTATCATTCTGAATTTCTCGCATCTTGTTAAAGACGTTAGAATGATAGAAAATCACACAGATATTTCAAAGAGAGGGTTCATTCTAAATGCACATCTGAAAAGTTCCTGCTAGGTGGCTTTGTGAAATGCAGGGGGTTTTATATACATATATATATATTCCAACATTAGCAGGAACTTGGGTTTCTATAGCTAGTACACACCTACAAGTATTGGGGGAGGAAAAGATTGAAACCTGATAATACTGATGGGATCTAAGGAAGAGCTATCCTGGCCCCAAAGTCCCCTGAGACACAGCTGAGCAGAGATTGAAACGGTTTGCTGTTAGAAGAACCTGCTCTTTCAGGACAGAGGAGGGTAAATATTGGGATTGCAACTGGCAAGGACTGAGCTTGGTGGGTTTTCTAAGCAGTGGGCTAAGCTGAAATGTTTTCATTTTAACCCTCTGCAACATTTTCATTTGGCCTTTGACTGCCTTTGGGGTACCAAACCAATTCCTCCCTTTCTTTGTGTGTAACAAGACAAATTTCAAGGCAGGGAAAACTCTGAATATTATTGTCTTTCATTAAAAGCTGAAATTTAGTGAACACCCTTTAGAAGTATAACTAGAAACTACATTTTTTTTATTTGGTTACATTCAGTTTATGACATAATGGGATTAGTCTAATTAAATGTAAACTTTAAAGGAAAGTTAGAATCCAATACTGTAAATTTATTGGCCTAGTTACTCAGAAATAAAGATTAATAAAGGTGAAAATCTGTTTTCCTTAGTGTAAATCTCTTGGTTTCATATCAGCTTGTATTTTTGAAAAAAATACTCTTCTATCAGGCATGAATTTACCAAGCGATAGCAGAGTAACCTCCTTTGCTACTTTTTTTGTGATTTTTTCTTCTTGGAATTGCTACATTGTGATTCAATGACTTAAAAATAAATAAAAAATAAATAAAACTATTTTGGCTAAAATTATTTTTGTAAGACACACATTTGCAAGAGGTAAAAAATTCAAGAAAGTATGTAATACATTAAAAAAATGAATGAAGAGGTAGTTGTATATGCTGAGGGTTAGATCGCTATATGTAAATTTCTGGAAAAACACACTAAAAGGTTCACAGGAAGTTTCTCTCTGAAGATCCATTTTAGTTTACTGAAAGATAAATGTATGCAAATCAATCTGGCATTTTGCATTTACTTTTAGTTCACCATATTTGGGGATATCTGCAGCTTCAATACTGATTAAGGACAGTTCTCTCAGCATGAGCCTATGCACTGAGGTTTGATTATAATTCAAGGAGAAAAGGTCAGATTTTGGTGGAGATGACATTTATTGAATTCTGTTCAGAATAAAATCTTACAGCCCTAAACCTGAAGAACACTCTTACTAATGTTAGTGTTTGTAGATGAATAGTAATAGCTTTTCCATATGGGTTCAACAATATTACGAGCAAACAAAAGAGCTGTTTAGTAAAACTTTAAAAACCTATCTGTTTTATTTTTACAACAAAGAAGAAAACACATGTTCTGCTTATTATAGGGAGGAGAGACTTACTGAAATTAAAGATTATATGGGTGATCATATTCTGTAGAAAATCTATTTTAAAGGAGCTAAAATGCAACTACTGTACCTTTTCATATTTATTAATTGCTTACCTCTGTATTTCCTAAAAACTGTGTTATTTAATCTTCTTTTTTGTTTGTATTTTTTTTGTTTTGTTGTTTGTTTTTTTTTGCAGTAAATGAGGGAGGTATTAAACAGGCATCCAATTTGTGTCCAGATCCTGGAGAACCAGAAAATGGAAAACGGATAGGCTCAGATTTTAGGTAAAATATAAACTCTACTATTGTATCATTTCTATAATACCAAACTTGGAAAATGTATATGTTAAAACTGTAGTGTTGTGTGGAGTTACTCTTTCAAAACTGAACTTTCCAGTAAAAGATAAATGGAATTCTCTATATAGTGCAATATAACCTGTATTTAGTATGCAAAGAAGATAAAATACCTGCTTGGAAGAGAGCATATATATGTGATAATCCAGCAAAAATTGGATTAAAGGTAAGATAAAATAGTTTTTTCATGTAAATACTGTATTAGTTTTACAAATATGGAGCGTATGTGGTTCTGGAGGTTTTTGTGAAGGACAAAATAAAGTTGAATGCAAAACAAAGAGAGACATAAAACCTCACAGAAGAAGATTCAGATATTATTATAGAAATTTCCACTGAAATCTAATAGAGAATACTGCATTTTCTATGGTGTATTTCTCAGGAACGTGACAGTTTGATACATGCAGATGTATTTCCCTAATAGTCCTCAGAGTGGTTTAGCACTCTTAATGCAGACTGAGTTTTTAAATTAATTTTGATACATATCAAATTGGTAGTGTTTAATATTACTATTTTAAAAGAAATTAAGAACCAAAAAGTTGTACATTGTTTCCAGTAAATTCTTGCATGTAATTCCTTGCAGGCTGTTTTTGAATGACTCCAAGGAATCAGAGAATTATACGCTGCCCATGATCTATTCCACCTTTTTTTAATTTAAACTAAACCTAAATTTTAACCCACTTTTCTCTTTCATTCTCAGCTGTCTTTCAAATTCTGTATCTTGTAAGGAAAAAAATATTGTAATATGCCTTCAAAACATGCTATCTCTTTTTCTCAGTGAATGTATATGACTCCTACTGTCTGTAACAACAGTGGTTGATGCATTTTTTGAGTAGAGACACATATATAAACACTTAAACATATTTAGAATTAATTTTAAGCTGTTATCCAAGTTACTGATTTGTTTCCTTTTCAGTTGTTGAATATTCATCACATACTAGAAAGGATTAAATATACATATTATTATATATTTGATATATAGGAAAACCAGATTGTATTAATAAATCTAAAGCTCTCTTCTGGCTTTATGTCATATGGTGATTTCACATTATCTTTGTGTTTATAAACCCATTCAAAACACCTAAGTGAGGAAAGAAAAAAAGGAAGAAATAAGTAGGCGGGAAATTGATAATTTTAAAATGAAATGGTTTTATTACATGCAGTTTGCATTTTTTATATATTTTGTGGTTTGCATATCACACAGTAAGCTTTCTAAGGTAAAGGTAATGTGTTAGAGGAATCTGGGAGATGAGGAAAGATTTAACAAAATTATGTTACTCTGATGTTTTACATAACTAGCTGGCAGTCAGTTAGTTACGATAATTTCTCAGTTAGTTATTATAGTTATTATAATCTCTTTATTTCTCTAGTTTGAGAAAAGAAAAAAAGTTCAATGTACATCAGAGAAAGCTTTATAAGTAATTTTATATAGAATATCATTTCTGACATTACCTGACAAAAAATGATTTCTCTTTTTTCAGAGAAATAAAAATACATACGCTCTATTTCTTAACTGTTGTGTTCTAGAATAATTCCTTAGACCAGTGTTTTATATTTTAACCTCAGTAATAAGGCTTGGTGGAAAAGCCTTGAACAGAGAATCTGCAAATCCTTTTCTAGTGTCTCTGCAAGTGACCACTGAAAGACACACCTGCAAGATCACTCTAGTTAAGCTTATATGAGGTGCAATACCTCAAAGAAGATATGATGATCGTGCCCTCATCTTTAAGTTTAGGTTAAACTAGGAAGTTACAATTTAACATTATTTTTCAATATATGCTGAGATGATGTGATTATCAAGCTTTCCTATTTCAAATGAAGTTACGAGAAAATGAAAGAAGGCATTCAAATTACTGAATAGCAGAATACAAGATGTACAAGGTATATCAGTATGTTTTAAGTGTGTTTTTTCCCCCAGTTTGTCACTAAATTCAGTGATTTTTTATTAGTTTTGAAAAAAAAATCTCTAAATGTTCTTTTTTGTCAACTCACATGAATGTGCTATTTAATTCTTATATGTGTAACACGGTAATAAATCCAATCCCGTCATAATGAAAATGTGAAAAAGCATAAATAACTAGGACATTTCAAATGCATATATGTGAAAGAACATGGCCTAAACTTACAATATCCCCTGGAAGTGAAAACCGTGACAGTAAATATATATGTTTTTTTTCGTGAACAAAAAAGGTAAAGAAGCTTTTGTTCAAATAAACAAAACAAGATTTAAGAGATATATTGTTATGCTTTTATGGGTTGTAATTTTGGGGGGGTGGAGATGTTTATTTTGGTGAGAAAGAATTTTTCATATTTCACTAAAGAGTATGTTTTCAGGTCAAACTGAACTCAGTTTTATTTTTTTATTGATCCTTGTTTTGGTCAGGTTTTGACATTGGTAAGGAGTTAACATTTTTATGAAGTAAGAAAAAAATAAAAAACACAAAAACCCACAACAAAGTAGTATTTAACTGACCCTCTTTCTCTTGAGTGATGATAATAGAAACAGTCTAAAATCCTGCTTATTTTAAGGGCAAACTACTGGCTTCCTGGTGTCTCTCACAGGTTAGATTGCAGAGCAGTAATAGTTTCTGAAAGCACGTGCTTCTAAATGGCTTCATTGCCACCTCAAATATATGCTCAAAAGTTGTCCTCAATCTAATTCCTTTCAACTAAGTCTTCGAATTTTCATGGTTCAGTTTCTTTCAAGATAAAAACAGTCTGGGCTGGAAATTTTCTCTAACTAAATCCCATCTAGTGCAACATATCCTTAATAAGCAGGTTTAATCTCAGTGTAACTCTCAGAAACAATCCAGAAATTACTATTTTTCTTTCAAAATCTTGAGTCTTTTTGCTATTTTGTAGTAGCATGTCTTTTTAATGCAAAAGCATTTTGTCTGGAAATAGTGGGAGGACATAGACTTATATATGCATAATTTCTAGCCACTTGGTTGCCAGGCCTTAAAAAAGGGAAAAACTACTCTTTTGGTTCTATTCATTTTACACATATTAGGCATAAATAAGGTGGTTTCCTATTCAATTTATTATAGTGAATAAGGAGATTTGTGATTGTAAAGAACAGGACTGATTTCACTGATCTCACGTTGAACGCCTGATACATTGAAAAGAGCTCTTACAAGGAACAAAAGTAAAAAAAAAAAAAATTAAGGAGACAGAATATAATTCCTTTTAAAATTAAACTGACTTCACTTCTTGCCATTGTTATAATGGTTGCTCAACTGCATCACAAGATTCCAAATAAGGAATGCTGCTGATTCTTTAAAGTTAATAAGGCATTGAAAGAAAATGCTTACATTTAATTTAAGAAGTATAGTACTATGAAAGATCTTTTCTAGGCTGGCTTACACCTGATGGAAAAGTAGCACATTGTTCTTTTTGTCTCCTTGAAGTCAATCTATCTATAACATAGGAAATTATTTTAAGTATCTCTTATTTTGTCCCCTTCAGATAAAGAAGTGAAAATTCCAATTATAAAACCTTAATTTTGAAATGCAGTATTTTGAAGAAGGGTTTAGGTGTATCTTTGAGATTGATTAAAATCTAATTTCACTACAATTTATTTTTTTTTAGAGAAGAGCATGCTCTTGGTGCTTCTCTTTAGCTTTCTTCACATTTGAAGGTATAGGTTTGGCAGCATTTTATTACAATTTCAGTCCTGTTCTGATTATAAATACTACCTGCTCTCTCAGTAGATTCATATGTTCTTATATGCTTCTTAAACAGACTTAGAAAATCTGTAAGGCAGGTTTTAAGATTAACTGTGGCATTTCATGACATTCTTTGGAACCTGCCACTCCATGTTCTCACTTTTGAATGATATTTGTAATGTGAAAATTTCCCATGGGTGTATTTTCAAATTTTGAAGGCTTTGTTTCTGATGCTATCTAACTGTTATGCTAGCATAACAGGCCTTTGTAAATTGTAAGAAAGTCAATAAAACTTGCTAACAGCTTCCAGCTTTTCCTATACTGAAAAAGATGTTACCTCAGAAAGACAACTTTCCTTCTCTAGAATTTTCTAAAAATTTTAGATATACTAGTATTCATGCTGCTGGAATTTCCAACAGATTATTTTACACTACCTGTCATACAGTAAAATACGTATCTTTTCCATGTGAGTGTCTGATTTTGGAATCAATGCCTCTATGGAAAATTATAGAAACATGTAACCGATGAAGAGAAAAAGTTTTCCTGTGGTTTTGTTTTTGGGGTTTTTTTTAAACTGTTGGGTTTTCGCTGCCTTTTTTCTTTTTTTTGTTTGTTTTCTTTTGTTTGGTTTGTTTTTTGGGTTTTTTTGTGTTTTTTTATTCTGGAATCAACATAATGAAACTGAATCATACTTGAAAAAGTATTTTACTATAAGGCAAACATGTTCCTCCACCCCTGCCCCAAATTTCTGGCTTCATGAAATGAGTGAATGAGCCTATCTCTATCCCTCTACCTCTGTAGTGTAGTCCACTTAAGTGTTTACAAACTTGATTCGCAACAAAGTAATGAATGCTCTTGGACAGCCACAAAGATGCTAGTGTTGTCTTAAACATACAGATTCTATTGAGAAAAGGAAGCATATGCATTTTGTATTAAAGAAAATTTATTGCACCAATGAGTTGTATTAGAATATAACTAGTGATAATTTCTTCTTTCATTTTATATTATAAATTAATTTATAGTTATTTTCTTTGGTAAAATGACTTTGAGGTGTAACTGGAAGTTTCACACTTAATTTTCCTTAAACCTTCTCTGAATTGCATACACTTTTCTGCAAGTGTGTGAGATGAACTTCTAGGCTCTGGAACTTCTAGCCAAAAAGAAAACCTGCACTAAACTCAGACAATTAGCTTCATGAGATGCAACTGTAGTTTAAAGGTGATAGTAGATGTTTTGTGAGAAGTTAACCAGTTCCTTTGTTAAGCAGAAGCCTCAGACACTACAATCTTTGTGGGAAAAGGTGACATCTTAAGAACTGTTTAAACATAAATATCAACTATCCTCTAGAGTGATGGAAAATACTCTGCAACTGAAATTTAGTCATAGCTTCAGTGTGTTCAGCACATGGTAAAGATTTCTCTGGCCTAAAATTTTGCGGTAACGTTTCTATTGGCTGATCTTCCAGAATGTTCCTCTGCATGCTCTGAACTTACTTGGGACACATGCCACAGCTTAGCTCAACTCTCCTGCTGTGGCTCAAAGAGACTACAGTAGATTCTGTAGCTTGCACATAAATAATTATGGATTAGTGGGTTGTAGAAAGTTGCTAGGTTAGGAAAATTCGTTTCACTGTGCACAGTCTTGAAAGCTTAAGTATAAGTTTAGCTTCTTTTACTGCAGCTGCAAAGAAAAATATGGGCACTGTAATACTGATTATTTATTTACATTAGCATTAAAATATATCAGGACTAGTGTGGCCAGCAGGACTAGGGCAGTGACTGTCTCTCTGTACTTGGCAAGCACCTTGGATCCTGTGTTCATTTTTGGGTGCCTCACTTTTATGTATATATGCCTGTTCAGTTGATTCCATAGAAACAGAATGATATTGCAATATACAAATGCAGGTGTATTCCTTACACATTTATGCAAAAATACAAACTGCATTATCTCATTTTTGTCTAGTCTGTCCGACCTACCCATCATAAAATTTACAAGAAAAATTTGAGTTCAAAACATGGAATAATATAATTTATTATATACACCTGAACTGGAGGTTTTGAATCCTCATATATTTGATTCTTGTTCCATAATGATTTAAAGCATGTATCAAATAATGGAGGAAAAGAATCTAAAATAAGTTAGCTACACCTATGCCGACTGTAGAAAAAATATTATTAAATATAAACTTCATACAAAGTTCAAAATTTTAAACCTGCTCTTTTGTATACTTTCAAGATTCTGTAGCTTCATTTTAGACTCCTCCCTGCTTTTGATTTGTGTTCTTCAAAGTAGGATCCAAATTGGAATTGATTATGGAGCAGATTATTTGGGGCAGATTATGGAGGCTTCAAAAATAGATAGGAGATGAAAGTGTTGCTCAAATTTGTGTAACTGTCTTATTTAGTATTTATTTAATGAAAATGTATCCAAAGTTTGGGGTGTTCTGTGGTTTGGATTTTTTTTTCTGAAAATGCAAACCTAATGGCAATCATCTTTTGTCCTGTTAGAAAATGGCAGATGAAGTTGCTCAGAGACAGAAGTCAAGCATGCGTTTCTGAAGCTCTGAACTGATTAAGCACAGTATGTTGTAGATGCAAAAGCTTTATATGAGTTCACATTAAATTGAACAGCTTGAATGAGTCATAGAAATATTGATTGAAGGGCTACTAGAGAGGGCATCAACTCTAACCTCCTGCCCAAAGTAGGACTAATGCCAACATGAAATAATGTCAACTTTGACTTTTTTTAGACAATCCTGAACACTCCCAAGACCTGTGATTTCACAACAGTCTGGGTATGCTGTTCCAGTTCTGCCCTGCCTTTCTTAGAGATATATACATATATTTATGTTTATAAAATGTGTATCACCATATTGATACACATTCTTTGGAACCACTCTGATGTCAGAGTAAGAACACGAGTCACCTCATCAGTACCTCAGCACTTCTGTTTCTAATCAATCTATCATAGACTCATAGAATAATTTGAGTTGGAGGGGACCTCAAAGATCATCTAATCAAAACCCGTCTGCCCTGGCAGGGACACCTCCAACTAGATCAGGTTGCTCAGGGCTCCGTCTATCCTGGCCTTGAACACTCCCAGGGACAGAGCATCCACAACCTCCCTGGGCAACCTGTTCCAGCGCCTCACCACCCTCAGGGAAAAGAACTTCTTCCTTAGATCTAGTCTATACTTACGCTCTTCCAGCTTCTACCCATTACCCCTCGTCCTATCACTACAGGCCCTTGTAAAAAGTCCCTCCCCAGCCTTCTTATAGGCCCCCTTCAGATACTGGAAGGCTGCTATAAGATTTCTCAAGAGCCTTCTATTTTCCAGGCTGAACAAGCCTAACTCTCTCAGCCTGTCCTCATATGAGAGGTGCTCCAGCCCTCTGACCATCTAGGTAGCCTTCCTCTGGACTCGCTCCAACAGCTCCATGTCTTTCTTGTGTTGGAGTCTCCAAAAAAAACCACTCCAAAAAACCCTAAAAGACTTTGCTGCCAGCCTGCCTGGCTGATGTTTAATACTGTTACTCAATTAGGATTGGGTGTTAAGATCTATGCCACCACTTCTAATGTGGTTGAATGTATCATTTGTTTTATTTAGGATTAGAGTGCATTACTAATCACTAGAACAGAACTTTGTACCTTTACTTTACGAATTTCATAAGATTTCATCTGGCCTGGTGCTCCACTTTTTCAAGTGTCTGGACTGAAGCTCTGCTATTCAGTATGTCAGCTACTTTTCCTAGTTTAGTATAATCCATAAATTTACTGGGAGTTCATTCTGTATCATTGTCAAGGTTGAGGATGAAAATAGTAAAAAGGATAAGACCCCATATTGACTTTTTAGTGCTCAACTTATTACTGGCCACCAGCTGAAAATGAAGCCATTGATTCCTACCCTTTTAGCACAGCTGCCAGACCAATGTTTAATCTATTTAGTGTATATTTTGTCAGCTACCAAAAGGCACTGCTGTAAGTAATGGTGTCAAAAAGACATGCTGAAGTTGAGCACTATTACATCAAGCACTATTATGTTTCTCTCCGGTCCATCTAAAGAGTCATTTTGTCAGAGAAGACAATCAGGATGATCACATGTGATTAACCTTTGGTAAATCTGTCAAAGTGCCCCTGATCTGTGTTTTCCTAGAAGACACATTCTTTCCAGGGATTACCTTGCTTTTCTTAAAAATTCATGTAATGTTAACACTCTACAGGCAGTAGGAACTTCTCATCACCACTGTTTTTCACATATCATGCCAGCCTTTCACAGAATTAGTCAGCTTTTTCAGCACCATTTGGTGAAAGGTGTCTGGATCACTGCCTATGAAATAAGCCATCTTGTTTTGTCTGTTGCTCCCCAGTATTGGCTGTCCCTGTTCTTCTTAAATCATCTTGGTACATGCAGATGTCTAGGAACAGATGTGCTGTATAAATTAATGCAGAAATGGCATTTGGTACTTCTGCTTTTTTCATATTGGATTCCAGCACCACACTATTGCCTCACGCATTGATTAATGGACCTGCATTATATATGAACTTCCTTTGTGACTAGTATACCCACGGAAGATCTTTTTCATACTAGTGTGCCTTACCAGTCTTAGCTCTAGCTGAGGGTTGGCCCACGGAATCTAATTTATTCACACAAGGACTACGACAATAGTAGCTTCAGTTCAGAAATTTCCTTAACCATAACTGATAGAAATAATGTAATGACCAGAAGATGAACTATAGATATTTACCATATTCTAAATTTTTTCTCTAGGCATTTACTTTTCATCATTCCCAGTGTCAGCATACTGGACTAGACAAAATGAACCCAGTATGGCCTTTGGCTACATCCAAAGACAGGATTTTTTGCCAAATATATTATACATTTTGGAATTTTTTTTGGATTTTCCTGCTGTCTTAAAGACTCTTTTTTTTTGGTGATGCACATCTATATTGTAAATAACAATAAACGACTTCATAACTATATCATGGTTCAGTTCTCTTGAGATTTACAAAACTGATATAGTCTGCACAGTCTTACCTTCATCTGGTAAGCAGTTTGGAACACATGTAAATCAGAGTTTCAAACAGCTGTTAATTGTCCACACTATTTTTTAAGTCATTTATTCCCACACTCTGTTTTGAACTACTCTGCCAGCTTTCTCTGAAGTAATACCTGCCCACAATTCAGAGGCAGACAGGGACAAGTCCCCCCAAACCACCTTCAATGATCTGATTTTCTCTCTCCACAATCTGCAATTCTTTTAACCCACTGGAAGACTTTGACCATATCTCCCACATGACATCACGCAGTACCTCTGGACATGCAATAGATATCATCAGTTTCATCCTGTCAAGAATGCCTCTTTGGCCTATAATAGACTCCTCAAATTATTTGGAATTCTATCAACCAAAAACACCCATCAAAAAAAATAAAAACAATTACTGCAATTGCTGCTATGTAACTACACCAGACCCCCATCAAATCTGTGTACAAGTGCTCTAGAGAGAGCTAAGGAGTATAAGTGTATTGACTTTTTTTTCACTTGGTCTTAGAGCTAATAATTATTTACTGATAATCTACATGTCCTTTTTGAATCTTCATCATACTGACCTCCTGTTCTGCTCCTAGGAGAGAGGTGACACTTTACCCTCCCGTACTCACTTACCAAACTTTTTATAGAGGAAGATGGATTTTAAGTTGAATTCTTGTACGTCACAGATAAAAAACACTGAAGAAAAAAATATCGTCATCAGAAACAAGAGGGATCTCTCCTACTAGACAATTGTAGAAGAAAAATAAAAATCTATCTAGAGACAGATGACAGAGAACCATTTAAAAAATGGCTTTTATATTTCTGAGAAATGCATTTTGTTAACATTTTCTTGACAAGCTTAAAATAGTCACTGTGCAGACGCTTATGGATGACATTCGGACAATGTCTGTCCAGAAGAATTATCCAGATATTCTACAGGACTGGTTTGTTGTGGGGGGATTTTTTATCCCTTTTATGAAGTTCTCTTTTGATTTTTGATTTTACTGTCTTTTTTAGTTGATCTGCTGTAGGAACCAATCTCTGTCTCTTCCATTTTTTTTCTTAGACTAGTGTCTGCCCATCTAACTGCCTTTATGAGATGTCATTCACATGGAACACACTACTGATTTTATAATTTTCTGCTATGTTTATTAGTAGAGTATGCTTGCAGTCATATACTATCAAATATAGGTTTAATATCAGAACTGATTTGGACAGGTAAAGTATACTAGAATGCAAGTGTTATTTACACGGAGGTGATAAAAGTAATTATCAGACTAGTAAAATCTTCATAATCATTTCAACCCTCTGGAATTTTTGGCAGTTACAGTTTTGTTACTATGATTTCAAATGTTTTAGTAAATGGTATACTTTCTGCTCACAGTTCCTTTTTTAAATCAGTCCATGGTTAGTTAAGAGAAAAATATTTCCATGTTGGGTTTATTTTTTTTGAATAAACAAAAGGGTTCAGATTTTCTTAACTTGACTTTGTACGGCAGGTAGATTCCTGTAAAAATCTAATCTTGAAAAAGTTATTCTTGTCTTCCCATTTGCCACCATGTGAACCTTACTAACCATATAGTTCCCAGAGTAGCTGAGTGTAATTTTTATTATTATTGATAGTTTATCTTTTGAAATTTCTTCCAGCTCTGTGATCTTCCCTCACTCTTTTTCCTTAATTTCACATGGAAGCTTTTCAACCTTACCTTGCAAAGACCTTTACATTATGTGAACTTTTTTATTTTTCTCATTTTTTCACTTTTATATCCTCCTCCAATTTTCATGGACTCTGCAGCTCTTCTTTATCTCCTCCTTTCACAGCTTATTTCTCATACAAATAAGAATTGTTTGTTTCTGGAGTAATTTATTGAGCTGTTACTGACTATTAAATCCCCTTTTCCTGAGATGTCTGTTCAGGGGACTCTGTCATCTTCCATGTGTTCATTACTTATTACCTATGTTTCTGTAAAGCCCAGGGGCTTCCCAAATTTCATTAGCTATACTGTGCTGAAACCATTCCTTTTCAAACATCTAACATTTCTAACTCCTTTAGAACTCCCTTTCTGTTCTGTTTAGTTTCTATCTTCTGTATTAGCTATTTTCATCATAGATGTATTTGAAATGATTACCTAAAAGAAGTTAATCTCTGGAATGTGTGCTCAGTTTTTTAATTTTTTTGGTCTGCATTTGTAAATTGATCTGAAACTGAAATTACTATTGCAGTGCTAAAATTCCCATCTACAAGGAAAGAAAACCAGAGATCATACCTTACAAGCCAAATCCTGCAGAGAAGAATTAATTTTAGTATGTTTTTCAGTAAAAAGGAATGTTACACGTTCTGGGATCAAATCCACATTTGAAGATCCCAGGGAAATCAAGAGTGATACCCTGTCACTGTTGAGTGATATCCTCAGACTTCTTCTGACCTCTTTACAGAAGTGCCAATTTTAAAGGAGCCTTAAATAATTTATTTAGATAAGTTAAGAATTATGCCCAGGCAAAGCCTTTGCTTACAGAGATTTACACTGTTTACATGGACTCAAGAATTTATTGCTAGCCTAATTAAAATCTTAACCTACTAACAGAAATACAAACCCCAGATATTACTAGCCTATTTACAATAATGTATTTTCTGTCCAAGTTATTGCTATAATATCTTAATACTATTACTATTTCTTTTTTCAAAAATGCAAAGATATAGTGTCTAATCCTTTTCTCTGGAGTTGTTCTTCTCTTTTCAATACTCCTGCGGTTCTAAAGACAAAAAAACCCAGACTTCCTCAAGAAGAATTGGGGGGTGGGGGACATTTACAGGAAGTCATCGATATCCTGACGTCTTCACTGGGAAGAATATAATCTTTATAGTGGAGATTTCTTCCTCCATCTTGTGGTGTGGCTCTTCTTCTAGGTGATTAGCTTAAATTTCTGTCTCTTCAGTTACTGTAAATAGCTACTGTTTGTTACACAGTGCCCAGGCTTGTTAAAGCTTTACTATATGGATGTCAGGAGTTATGTCAGAAAATAGTCACTTAACCTCCAGATGACTGTTAAAAAGAGGCAAACCATCTCTGGCCAAAGTGAGCCTACAGAGGGCCAGACCAGTACATAGCCTGCTGTCTTTAACTACTAAGAGGAAAAAATACTAGATTACATGTTTGTATTGTTTGCCAGGACCTCCATACCTAAAAGAATGGAAAAATTGACTGATACATATTGGTAAAAAAATGCTTCTTCTTTTTATGTCATTGTTTGATTTTAGCTTGGGAGCAACAGTTCAGTTCTCCTGTGATGAAGATTATGTGCTACAAGGTTCAAAAAGTATCACCTGTCAGAGGATCGCTGAAGTGTTTGCTGCATGGAGTGATCACAGACCTGTGTGTAAAGGTAAAGAGGAATTCTTACCCTTATGGTGATATATTCATTTCACGTTCAGCTGTTGTTTGACAGCCAATTCTATTAAATTAATATTTTGTATGTACCTGTAGTTTTAATACTAGTGTCCTCACTTTTCTAGAAAAAAAGTCTCACTTGTACTGTTTAATATGAACTCTACTGTATTTCATTATGCTTATTTTACTTGGGAATTTACATTATGCAATTTGCTTCATAATGAGCTGATGAAAATCTGTTAAGTGCTAAATATTAAGACTCACCAAGATGCATTTTAAAATTGCAGTGATTCACTATGCAATCAGTACTTCATGAAGCATCTTCATTATGTATTTGCTAAGTAGATGAGAAAGACTTGAATGTGGGATTGATAAGAGATGGAGAAGTAAGTCTACACCTGAGTTTGACCCTGACTAAATGGATAAAGGGCAAAAACCACAGAAGAATGTAAGAGAAGAAAAGCATACAGTCGTTCTGCTTAATGTATTTGATGTCCAAATACTACGGCTAGTATGATGAATACCTGAATCAAGAAATGAAAGTATTAGTATATATATATGTGCTACATATATAATGGAAGTATATGTGTGCACCTATACATGTAAATTGGCATAACAGCAAAGGTCAATATTGGAGAGTACAGTTTGTTCAAAGAGAACCCTTGAGTATGGGAAACAGAAGGGATATTTACCTTGTAATGCGAGGCTATGGACACTTAAACAAATGTCTAGAGAGAACCTGGAGTGGTTTCTGAACAGTGGAAGAGGGCAAAAAAGGCTGAGGGTGGTATCCAGATGGTGTGTAGTAGAAATCCACAAAGTCATTATTCATAGAAAAAGTATGTGATTCACAACCAAAAGAACAGTGTTTCACTTCTTTACACTCAACAACTTCTAGAAGTAGCCAATTCCACCTCAAAAAGCAGAGGACCAAGATTAAGAAAGTTATTAGGAATAGATACAATGCCATATGGTGAAGAGCCAGACAGATGGTATAGATGTTATAGTTTATGCAATATGAAATGCTTTAGAGTGTAATTAGTCACATTAAAATTACTGATTTAAGTACCTTTTGTGTGCTATAATTTTGGTTCTTTTGATTAACAAGATGTTTCAATTAGACTCTTAAACATACTAAAGTTGGAATATAAACATTAATTCTAGACTAATAATTATATCTTCTCTAAGTTTCATGCGCAGAACATACAATCAACATTTTGAAAGAATTTTGCATAAGTAGCATAAATATCAAGTAGTAACATGAAGCAAGTAGCTGCAAAAATATGTGTGCATCTGCTTGTTGCACTTGCATGTTTGTGTACAAATGATTTGTACAAACAAATTAGACATTCATGCATAAATGTTACTTTATGCAAGAAATTAATATTTTCTTATGAAATGATACAGCTTTGCAGATAATGAGGGCACAGGTGGTGTATTAGACACTTTACCTGTTATTCTTTAAAATCTCACTTAAAATGCTGCTTTTTATCACGTAGTGTTTCCTATTTGAACAGTACAGTTTGCAATTTTCTTCATTCAGTTATATAGTTTATATGGTGCACACACCAAAAATCCCACAGTAATGATGCAATTTTTCCAAAATGGCATGTGAATATAAATAATTACTTACATTAATATCTTGCAGTTGGCCAGAGTTCTAAAGATGAACTCTCCAATTCTGTTAGATACATTTTGATTTGGCATCACAAATCCTCAGGAGTTACTCTCATAGTGCATATGTCCTGACAAAAATGAAAGATCAACTCTCCGTAGGAGTTACCATGTAATACCAGCTGGAATCATATTTGTGCAAGTTAATCTGGAATACGGCTGAAGATTTTCTACAGGAGAAATGTAACAGGACTTTGAGAAGGAAAACTGATGCATCACTTCCAAAATAGAAGCAAATATTGTGGATTATCAACATACTTTAGACCGTAAGAGTAGTTTCCAGGAAAATACTACTTCGGAGGTTGGTCTGATTTCTGAACTTTTTGACTTCTAGAAAATTTTAAAGTTACATCAGCTATCCTGACTAGATCTATTTGTAGTCGGAGCAAATTATTCTTTCTTTCTCAACAATTTATTCTTTTTTTTCTTATATTGTTTATATTTTTTTCATGTTTTATAATGCATTTCTCACATCACCCCAGAAAACCAGTAGTCCAGTAGATGGACCTGGTGAAGAAATATGGCAAAAAATCAAAAAATTTGCCCAATTGTGATTTAAGAACAAAGTGTATTGAAAATAAGTTAGAATCTGGAGGTATGAGAAAAGCATGGCTTTTTGTTGTAGGCAAGAGGCAGCTGAAAATTAACCAGTGACTTTCTGCATTTTATTGAAATTTTAAAGTGTATTCATCCTCTCAGACATGTGTTCTTTCTCTTTTTCGAGTTCAATGCATATTGCAAGGCTAAAATTCTGCTGAGGATTTTAAAATTTTTCCCAATTTAATTGGGAAATCTTGTAGCATACCATTGTTATAGGAAAGAAGAACAAGTAATATCTTCTCATCCTTCCCAAGAAAGAAAAAAACGTGTTAAAAAATGGCATGAGAATCTTTTCCCAGGCATTTATTGCATACTGAGTTAGAATTTTGTTATTCAAAAGATGCAGATTTATGCAGTTGTTCGTTATTTCATATCTCAAGAAGTGCTTAATACATTTGACTGTAATAATATGACTGCTTACATTGACTTTCTGTGACTTCATTTAAGAAGGACTTTTTAAACACTTCAGGACTAAGACCCTCCTAGTATGTCTGCCATGGGATCCACTGTACCCCTACAGGGCAATGTTATTATTACAAAGCCAGCTTGCTTAAGCAGAGACAATTGCGTACTTTACGAATCTATGTGCCAGTTGATAAATCTCTTCCTCTCATTTACGTTTCAGGAAATGAAACAGATAGATCTATTCACAGTTAGTCGATTAGCTTTTTTATTTTCAAGCCTGCTGCTCCTGTTTTCTGCTTGCTTGTTTCTCAGACTCTGTGAAACATCTATGAATGAGGCCTTTTATAAGTGTGCTGGCAAGTCAGCAACAAGTTCTGCGACAAATTCAGTATTTTGGAAAAGGTCATCTAATCTGTAGCAAGCAAAAGTGGTTTTGAAATAATTCTTTGTATCTGAGAAAACTAAAGGAGAGACAATTTGTGGTTTAAACCATGATCATCGAGTTAGTAGGTAGAGTAGAATGTAATTTGGATTACTGCTAAAAAAATACGTGATACTATGTATTTGAATTGGGTTCTGAAATTTAGAGCATTTTTTTTTGCTTCATATTGTTATTTTGGTCAGTTCATTTCACTGACTAAAGTGATTTTAAACCAGCATTGAATTCATGGACTCAGTATCTTTCACCTGATCAATTGTAAACATCAATCTGATTAATATGCAAGCAGAATGCACATTACGAATTTTAGATCTTTCCTTTATAAACACCTTTACTAATCTACAGTACATTGTTGAAAAATCCACCTATGCCTCACTTCTCTCTGAAATGCAGACATGTATCTGGGCATCTTAAATGTGTTGCTGATTAACAATATGTGTGTATATGTGTACACACCCCTTTTGGTACAGGTAACTCATTATAGATGAATAAGGCTGAAAGTGGTCCTGACAGGTCAGCACTACTTCCTTATTCCAGCTGCATTTATTCCCAGAAGATTCTTGATTAACATTATTTGTTTCCAAGGAAAGCGGTCTTAGAACCTGCTCAAGCACTCCAGTCCTTCTGTTAGCTTGCAGGTAGAAGAATTATTCTAATTCAAATGTGAACCATATTTCAGCAACTTATTTCAATATATGTTTCTATATAAAAAGCAGATTCTTTAGCTAGTCTTTTCAAAGGCTTATTGTATATTTCAAAAATACCTGCTCTTTTAACTAATCATCAGTCGTTTGGTCAGTCCTTCCTCACAGGCCAAGGTTATAGACCTTTAGCCTTTTTCATGACTTTCCCAGTGGATCTGTGTCTTTCTTAAAATACCTTTTCTATAAATTGGCTTAATATTTTAGAAGGGGCTTTCCCAGTGCTTAGTGGAGAGGAGGAATTACTTCTTACATTTTTAAATATTCTTATACCTCTAACTATATGTGAATCTTCCAGCTTTATTGTCTTAACTGCAGGATGTTGTTTTCTCAGGTTATGTTTCTGAGCTACTGTAACCCCTGAAGTTTTGCTGACAACTGACATGCTCCTTATCTCTTTTTGTGAATTGATTATTCCTGCCTTCATGCTTTGTCTTATACTTCTCTCTACTGGACTGCATGCTATTTTAATGTCACTTCTGCAATTTCTCATTTTTAATTCTAGTTATGTTTGCTAATATATTCGCAGTCCTCCACAGGTCTTTGTTTAGTGCAGATTTAGTAAGCATGCACTTCATTCTGCTGTCCAAATTCTTAATGAAAATACTGAAAGAACCTGACCCTGGACAAACCTCTGTGAAACCTCATTCAGTTATTCTTTTCTTTTGATGCTGAGACACTGTTCATTAATCAGAGAAGTCTAGGCTGAAAGGGGCATCAGGAACCAATCATCTGACCTTCTGTTGCAAGCAGGGCTCTCTTAAACCAATTCTTCATTATTTCAGTGAGTGAGATTGTACCACTTCTTTCAGCAACTTATTCCAATGTTTAATAGATCGTACAAAGAAGAGTGTTTCTTCTGAAGAAACTCGTCACTATTACCTTTTATTCTGTCTTCATGTATCCCTGTGGAAAGAGTATCTCTATGTTTTCTGTAACTACCTTTTAGATAACAAAGGACTGTGGTTAAATTCCTCCTTGAGAGTTCTGATATCTAGGTCAAAAAAAACCCTAGTTACTTCAGTATTTCTTCGTATGCCGATTTTTTTTTGTATTCTTGGGGGTCTTCCACTGGACTCTGCAATTTCTCCGTGACTCTCTTAACCTGAAGGAACCACAAATGTATTCTGTATGTGACCTAAAAAATACTGATTAGGTCTGAATAATTACACACCTTCATCTGCTGGCACTGTCCTTTCTGATACAGCCCAACAGTTTGTCTGCTTTGCTACCAAGGCACTTTGCTGGGCTTTGTTCAGCTTTATGTCCACCACAGCCTCCAGATGCCTTTTAGCAGAACCGGTCTCCAGAAAGTCAGTCCTCATCTGTGCTACTTCTGGGACTTACTTTAGCTCATGTGTAGCACTTCACGTTTATCCTTGCTGAAATTCATGTAATTCTTGTTGGCCCAGTCTTCCAGGCCACTGAGGTCTATCTAATGGCTCTTTCTTCCACTGCAACTACCTGTCCTCCCTCTGCAAACTTGGTGCCTGTGCATTCAATCCCATCATTCAAATCAGTTTAAAAGATACTAAATACTGTCAGTCCCACTACTGACCCATGAGGAACTCCACTCATTACTGTCTGCTAGTTTCATTTTGAGTCTTTAACCACTGTCCTTTGAACTCTGCAGTACAGGCTGGCTTTCCTGTCTCTCGCAAACATGCTTTATGAGTTTGTGAAGGAGATGTTGAAGGACACCGTCACACATCTTCCTAAATTCAAGGTAAACTATGTCTATAGCTCTTCTCTCATCTACTGAGTGTGGTTTTCATCACAGGAGGCAACCAGTTTTGTTGAGTTGGACTAGACTAATGAAGTCTAGTCTTTATTCTGCTGCTTGTCTTTCTCATGCCGTTTAGGGTCTTAAACTCTATGATTATGATGCTATGGTCATCGCAGTGAAAACCAACATTGAGGGTCATGACTCTAAATAAATCTTATTTTTTTAGCAGTAGGTCTAAAGTAGTCATCATTCCTGTTTGGTACATTCTGCAGCTGTGTTAGGAAATTATCCAAAGTTTGCTACAGAAATCTCCCAGATTGCTCTTGCACCACAGTGTTGCTTTCCTAGCAGATATTAGGGTAGTTAAAGTCCCCTAGGAGGACTGGGGCCTGCAGATCCAAGGCTTCTGTGAATTCTTCTGTGAATTCTTCTGTGAATTCTGTGAATGCTTGGTCTGCATCAGACACCTACTGTGAGGTGCCCTCTGATAGACATCTTGCTGATTCTGAAACAAAGGCTCTCTAGAGAACTGTCCTCTTGTCATTGATCACTCCTTTTCTACCCTTTTTACATTTTCTGGATAGCTTGTAACCATCCATTGCAGTATTCCAGTCATGTGAGCTGTCATACTGCATTTCTCTAATTCCAACAAGATGATAACTCTTTGATTAAGTATGAAGTCCTGGTCTTGCCTGTTTCTCAACCTGCTCATGCTGGCATGCTGCAAAGTAGCTCAGGCAAGGACCACGCATCTGAGCTGTCAAATGCAGCTCCTGAGTGGAATAAGGACTAACAGGACTCGCCATAGCTTTGTCCCATGCAATATCAGGCCCACTGGTCGCAGTTCACAGCTGCTACACATCAGACCTGCCTTTAGACAAGGTCAGCTGAGCTCTTAGGAGTGCAGAGAGAAGTCGTATGCAGGATCCCAGCAGCAGGCGTCAAAATTTTAGATTATTTTAATGTTACTGGTTATTTTAAGTGCTTTCAAAGCTGAAATAAAAATGCAGTGAGGTTTTCTTTTAGTTGTGTGAAATAAAGAGAAAATCTGTAATTGCAAAACTTTGATTATAGTGTGAAAACTATTCACTTTCTTATGGATACTATTCCTTCCATAGCTTGGTATGTAGGTGTTCATCCCATTATCTTATAGTCATCAATTATATTTTTATTCTTAGGCAATTAATTGGTGCTTATTAATATAAAATAGTTACTATTTTCATTTTAACAAATTCAATATACTTTGAGTATTAATTAATTTTTCTTTTACAGACAGATTGATAAATTCTTGAAAGGTGGTTAAAAACTCTGCTATAACATCTTCCGTCCTCAGTCAAAATTTGCAGAAAAAAATAGATTGGTTTTTTTGCCCAGTTTGTACACCAAGGCTTTTTCCTCCAAGCTTAATCAAGTGCCAAGACAGTATTGATTGTAGTGGTTATTTTCTGTCTTTTGGCAATGGCTACAAATTGCATCATTCTATACTAAGTTTTCAACAAAATATGATTTTCATATTACTGGCTATGAGTATTTGCTTAGACAATTTTGACCTCTTTACAATGTTGTCTCTATTTAAGCATTTTTTTTTCCTTGTCTTTATCATTTCTTCTTCTTCTACATTAAAATTAAATAAACATTAGGACAGTCTTACATTCTCTTTCAGAAACATAACCAAAATTAAAAAAGCTGTACTAAAATAAAGAAGTACAAGAGTTGTATTTTTCCTGAACAAAGAGTGAAGAATAAAGAGTGTGCTTAAATCTTAAACGTCCTTCCTGATTATTTATGATTTTAAGTTTGTCTAGAGTCATGGTGATAATTGAGATTACAGTGCATACTTTGTGGTGAAAGTCATTAATGCAGAACTAACATTACTGGAACACCATTAACAAGCTAAACATACTGCTGTTTATATTGGCAGAACAATTGAACTCTCCAAGCATAAAACGGTAGTTTAATTTAAAACTAACTCACCAAAAATTGCTATCTTCAAGCTTTTATGTGTGATAATGTTGCCCTTGAAAAGCTGTTACGCATTGCAGATTTGTGAAGTTAAAGAAATCTACTACATTACACTGCAAAAGAACTTTGAAGAAATTACTGCACTTAAGTAGCTTAAATATTGTCCAGTATCTCAGCTAATGCTGTGCAGCATGAAAAATATTCCTGTTTTTAATTTGAATGATAAGTAGTTGTGAATAGATGTAATATCTACGTACAGGGAAAATTTGGGAAAACTTCTTAAAACTTCTAAAATTTTGAAAATACTTTAAAGCAATTGTCACCAAAAGCTAATTGCTGTCAGTCTATGTTTTTAAATTTTGACTAATTTAAGCAAGACTTGAGAAAACTATCTGAAAAAATTTGTATCTTCTGCATCTTGTATATTGACATAAATGCCAGAGCTCAGCATAATGTTAGGCATAATTTCTGAAGACCAGACTGGAGTACAGGAACAGCAAAAGTATTCCACCAGTTTACTGATTTCTGTCTCATACCAAGATCTGAGTCTGTACTTAGAGGACAGTGAGATCTCATGAGTTGTTTTTGTCTGTTGCATGTAAAATGTTTTCTGTTTTTACAGTGCATCTGAAATCTGGTCTGGTAGCATAAGAAAACTTTAATTTTATCTTCCAATAAATATAATGACTTAGAAACATCAAAACCTTGTTAACTCTAAATGGTAGATCATGCATATTGATGTCTTGCAGTTTGCTTCTAGAGAGGTGTGGTAAAATTCCTATTTTATGAAAAATACTAAAGGGTAAAATTTTATAGGTCTCAATATTTGTATTTTAGTGAACTGTTACTACTGTGATTGAGTAAGTGAAGTAATTGAATGGGTTCAATATACATCTGTGACGCTAAGTTCTTAGTATAAATTTAGAGTTTGTTTTTGGAGATATTAAATATCCATGTCTCTATGCTTATGTATTTCCAAATACTGTATAAAATATTCAGGAGCACAATCAGAACTAATCTTCAAACACATGAATTATCTCCAGAGAAGTAGTAATCTAATTCATGCCTTTAGATCACTTCCAAAAAAGAAAGCAAATTCTTGCTGAATAGTAATGAACCAAAGCCAGTACAGAAATCTCTGAAGACAGAAGATTAATCTGGAATGGAACTAATCTGTTTCTTAATTATAGTATTGTCTAATTTCCCTATATTCACACTTTTAGTATGTCCATTTCTGCAAAATATGGCAGCTCAGATATCAGCCAATGATTTGAACCTAGCTTGTATTGCCACAGTCTTGACCTGAGGCAGTAATCAATGAAATTTGATGGACTCCGGTAACACATATGTCTATACTCAGAGAAGCTTCTTAAGTCAGAAGGATCTATTCGTGGTGAATGAATCTGAATGAACCTTCTGTTCTTCATTGTGTTTTGGAAACAGGTAACTAGTCACCTATGTAGGTGACAACTAAATAACGGCAACTGTACGGCAGGGTTCTCAAATACTTAAAATAAGTAGGGACATATTCAAGAAGTCCAGGAAAAGATGTTACATGATATTATGTTTTTTGGGTTGTTTTTTTAGTTTTGCAACTTTAAAGTTATCTGTAAACTCTTCTCATGTCAAATAGACTTACTTGTGTGAAGAGCTCTGTAAATCAGTTGTCTGAGTTAGTAATTCCAACATCCAGTGGAAACAGTTAAATTTTTTTTTTATCTACTTCACTTGCTCTTTGCAATGTTGTAAGAATCAGCACAGAGCCACGAAAGGCAGTATGCACTTAGCATCTACTTGAATTCAGAAGGATTGTCAAAGAATGTCTTAAACCAAAATGATACTTATTCAGATAAATACCACAGGTAATGGGATAAAAGGAAAAAAAAAGGATACTGAAGGAGAAGATACAGTACTGAGGTCGAAGCAAATATAAATTACTGTGTAAAGAAATCACGTAGGAATTTTTTATTGTGTTTTATTAGCAAACTTGGATTATTAGTCTATTAGAATATTACGTTGCCACATTGACAGTAGAACATTGATTTCACTATAGTTATTACTGAGCAGAAAGTACTCTGATAACCACCAGAAAACAGAGATTTTTTTTTTCATCTGTCACTTGACAAATGCAGTGAGATAATCATTTATAGACATTAAAACCCTAAAGGTATACATTTTCTCCCCTTAACTCCAAAGAAATTCAGTATTAACCCACAACATTTCAGTATTTTATGTTGCTGTACCAGAAGCCTTCCTATACTGTAAATAAGCATAGCTAATAGCTTGATATTTACTGCTTCTTATGTTTGTGTTTTCAAATGAATAAAGATTCATATTTAATCACTCCTTTTCTCTCCTTAACCGGACTTTACAAAATCAAGTGGTTGATTTAATTTGTGATTGTATTCTTTTTTTAGTTCTGGATTTCAGACTATGGTACTGAAAGCAAATGACTGTTAGGAATATTTCAAATGCGTATGAATCCTAGGAATTAGGAGTCAAAGTCTTATTCAGGACATTCCACTATGGAATGACATGTCTTTCCTTTGAGACTTCCACTATGCAGTTATTCTTAGAAAAAGCAGCAAGCACAACTCATAACTCTGCAAGAAAAGATGTGCTTTATGTCTCAACTTTGGCCCAAAGGATGGATTCACAGGTTCAGATTGTGTCTAGAAGACCCACTGATTTCCCTGTCCTGACTTTCTTCCCACACATAGACACATACTGCAAGAGTCATACAATTTCATATTAAAAACAGGTCTCACTCATGATCTCAGTGGCTTCGACTACTGATCATAAATGAGGAGTCTTCTTCTTTCCTTGATTTCAGGCTTCTGGCGTGGCTTTGCACAGACTCTTCACCAGCATACTGGTCTCTGAGGTGTAAATATGGCGCAGGTTGGGTGGAAACAGTAACATTCTTTCCTAAAGCTAATGAGAAGAGGGAACAAGTTTTCATCCAGTAGGAGATAAATGTTCCTATGTTCAATATTGATCAAATAAATGAGCTTTGTCAAAGTGTGGTACAGATCTATTGTCACTTCACATATCTTATTGTGAGTTTTTTTAATCAGTTAAGCAAGATGTCTGTCAGAATACAGAGGAAACAATAATTCTTTAGCTTCTATCGTTTATTGGTGATGTTGTAATAATCACTGGAGAAATAAGATAAGCTCATATTTAGCTGAGGTTGCTTGTCAGTTCTGCAGCTTCATATAGAAAAAATTAACCAGGAGTGCATTCAGCAAATATCTGAATATCAGGGAACCAACAATAAAACTTCTCTTGACTTCGGCAGACTATGAATTTAGTGCCTCAAAAATGTCATTCTCAAGCAGAAGGGACATGGTTTTTGTCTTTTGCGTTATTTGTAGTGTGAGATGCATAAAGGATAGTGGTGGGTTTTTTATTTAAGATATGCTCCTGTAAATAACCATACAGACTTTGATTTGTAAACAAATGCCCTGTATATTCTTTACAAATAAATAATACTATTTTGTGTAAGTCTAACTTTTACAGGTTTCCCGTACAATTTTCAGTCCTTCAGCCTTTGGTTAAATGGGTTGAATAGTGATTACAGTGGAAAAAATGTTAGTATGCCATACATCAATACATGTGCACAAATAATGCATAGTAGTAAAAAATGATCTTTTTGTTCTGCTATAGAAACTTTTTGTCTTTCAAGACATTAGTGAAGATGACAAAAAATACTTCCTGAATTGTTTTTAAGTTCACTTGCTATAGTTACACTTTTTACTCCAAATACATTGTTGTTTTTTGTATTTTTTTTTAAGTTTATAAGCTTGAACACAAAAGGATTTCTATTTTAGTTTGTGAGACTATCTAAACATGCATATTCTATTATCTTGTATGAGGTGGTTCTGTTTTTCATCAATGGCATTTTAATCCTTCATATCTTGTTTAATATAAGTTAGACCTTGGTACCTTGGTACTTGGTACATGTGTTTTATATGTGTGTTAAAAGGTAAACTTGCTTTTTGCAGTCAAGACTTGTGGATCCAGTCTTCAGGGACCTGGAGGCACTTTCACATCACCCAATTTTCCATTCCAGTATGACAGCAATGCTCAATGTGTGTGGGTCATCACAGCTATCAATACTAATAAGGTAAGTTTAAAATTCTCACTTTACTTTAAAAAAAAAACAAAGTAAAAGCACACACAGACCATGACATTTTTCACTAATATGATTTATCTCTACAGTCCAGCTGCTGTACTGGGTTCATTACAGATATTTCTAAGAAATGGTTGATATTAGATGGGTATGGACAGATGTTAAAACCTGTTGTTTCACCTAAGAGTGTTTTGATTTTTTTGTATGTCAGGTAGATGCTCAGATGTTTTTATGTGATTCTCTAAATGAATTCCCAGAAACAGCTACCCAATGGTATGAAAAAATGTAATGGGTCCACTAATATTTTGTTAAGAGCTATTTTCTTTATAATATTCTTTATATCATGTTTGGCCTTGGACTATGTGAGACATGACTAAAGTTCATGAATTCCCTTTCACTTCATGAAGGGCTGGCCTAAAGTTGTGTAATTTATTTCATTGTCTGAACAACTGCCTTTAAAATCCAATATATCTACACTTTAAAGCAAAAGTATTAGGAGTTCCAATAATGCCAGGTGAGTCAAAGTAGAGCAATAAAGCTAGGTTATGACACCAGTTGTCTTTAAATTCAAGAGCCGGGTGGAATGGACTTGTTTAGATGTAATAAAACAAAAATTAACTGTACAGCTCAGGAGTGTTTTATAAAGGACTATCAACATCTGTGTTTGCTGGTACAGGGGTATATTGTACCTCCTAATTTCTGTCTTACATTACCATCTGCATCACACTTCATTTATTGATCAAAGAGGCCTAGAAGGCATAACCCATTACACCTGAGTTTATCATAGGATTCAGTGCATTTCTGCCTTTAATCTTACAAAATCCTGTGTGAAAGCTACTCTGATGTTCCAAATTGGGAGAAGAAAAAAGGATATTTAATCAAGTGATTAGAATATTCATAATGAAGAGGGTAGAGGTGTTTTTTGGGGGGATGGGAGGGAAGTTTATTTGTTTGCTTTGTCCTTGTTCTGAGGACTCCTAATCCAATTTATCCATCATCAAAAATGTGTCAAGAGTCCGTCTGCCCCACAGATGGGCAAAATGTTAAAAAAGTAATAGCATCTGTTTTTCTGGCTCAAAGCAGCTTTATGTTTTGCATTCTTTAATCAAAAACTTCTAGTGAGCAAGGTGAAATCTGTGCACATTTAGAATTTTTGAGAGAAATTTCTGTCCGATGTGAAGGTAGACAGAATTTGGTATTGTACTGTTTGAGGAAATTAAATGCAACTCTTATACTTTGAATGGGTGCCCTAAATGGCTTGAAAACCACCAGTGAGCTCCTTTTATAAAATGAATTTAAGACATTTTTGGTGATATTTTTAATAAAATGGTTTCCTTTCTGAAATGCAGCAAAGGCATGTCTATGTAACCAAAAGGTCAGATAAGATTTTATCATTCTACAAATTGTAGAAGCAAAACTTTAAGCTCTCAAACCAGTATATATCTACCAGCAAATCACAGGTAACTGCAAGTTTAAGATATTAATGTCTTAAGGAGTGTTAGGGATTACACTTGGTCAGAAGTATTAGTTTCTTAATCCTGTCTTCCTCCTCTTCCTGCCAATTCACTACATGGTGATGTAGTTTTATCTTTGAAACTTCAGAGCTTGGTTTCAATCAAAAGGATATTTTTCACGGTAATGTTCAAAAGCACTTTTCCTCAGTATTATTTTCTTTACAAATTTCCAGTTTCTGCTTTTAAGGAAATTTGAATTTAAAGGTAGGTGTCAGAAATTAAGATGTGAACAAATACTTTATCTCTGGTTGTCAGTGTAGTTCATATTTACAGAATGATTGAGGTTGGAACAGCCTGCTCAAGCAGGGCTAACTCGAGACAGTTTCCCAAGTCAGTCTTTGAGTATCTCAAAAGATGGTGACTCCACAACCTCTCTGGGCAAACAGTGCCATTGCTCAGTCGTCCTCACAGTGTAAAACTATTTCCTGATGTCCAGAGAGAATTTACTATGTTTTGGTTTGTGCCAATTGCCTCTAATCCTATCACTGGGCACCAATGGAAAGAGTTTGGTTCCATCTGCTTTACATCCTCCCTTCAGGTGTTTATACACATTAAAATGCCCCTGAGCCTTCTCTTCCCTAGGTTGAGCAAGCTCAGCTCTCTTAACCTTTCCTTATATGAGACATGCTCTAGTAACTTAATCATTGCAGTGTCCCTTCACTGGACTGTTTCCAGTAGCCGCATATCTCTCTTGTACTGGGAGGTGCAGCTGTTAGCATAAATCCTAGTTCTAAAGAAAACAAACCCTCTCTTTTGTCAGAGGACGTGTCTACAGTAGTTCAGATAAAAGACTTTAAAAAGTTAAGTTGGATTCTTTTTCTGAAATTGTAAATACTACAAAATAACATATTAGCATTTCAAGAAAACAGTTCTGGGCCTTGATTCATAAAAATATAAAAGCATATACCCAGTTTTATTATTTGGAACCGAACCAGAATTCACAGGTCGAACCTCTGCTGATTAAGTAAAATATTTCTGTGCATGCATGACTCAATTTAATTTGATTAGTACTTATGTATTGCATTGGCATGGTAAGGTTTTGGTAGTGGGGGGCCTGCAGGGGTGACATTTGTGAGAAAAGATCAGGAGCTGCCCCCATGTTGGACAGAGTTCCAGGAGGCTTCAAAATAGACCCACTACAGGACACAGCTGAGTAAATGAGGCAAGCTGGTGACACCTTTGTGATAACATATTTAACAAAGGGTAAAAAATGTTGTGCAACAGCACCTGAGGCAATGAGAAAATGTGAGAGAAACAACCACACAGACACCAAGATCAGAGGAGAAGAAGGGGGAAGACGTGCTGCAGGCACCAGAGCAGAGATGTCCCTGCAGCCCATGAAGAAGACCACGGTGATGTGGGTTGTCCCCTTTCAGCCCAGGTCTCTACTAGAGCAGATATCCACCCTGTAAAGCCCATGGAGGACCCCATGCTGCATGGTAGATGTGCCCTGAGGAAAGCTGTGACCCACAGAGATACCACACAGGAGCAGGTTTCTGGCAGGAACTGTGGGTGGCCTATGGAGTACACACTGGAGCAGGTTTTCTGACAGGACCGGAAGGAAAACCTATAGCAGCCTTCTGGTACTTAAAGAGAGCCTAAGAAAGAAGAGAAGGAACTCTTTATCAGGGAGTGTAGTGATAGGACAAGGGGTAACAGTTTTAAACTGAAAGAAGTTAGTTTTAGATTAGATCTCAGGAAAAAATTCTTCACCATGGGAGTGGGAAAGCACTGGAACACGTTGCCCAAAGAGATTGTAGATGCCCCATACCTAGAAGTGTTTGAGACCAGGCTGGATGGAGATTTGAGCAGGTGTCCTTGCCCATGGCAGGGGGGTTGGAACTAGGTGATCTTTAAGGTCCTTTCCCACCCAAACTATTCTACGATTCAATGGCCAGTGACCTCATGGGG
>NW_009704515.1:62635-63108 GCF_000703405.1 Apaloderma vittatum
GGGGGGGGCATGCTGGAACAGTCTACTCCTGAAGGACTGTACCCTGTGGAAAGGACTCAGGTTGGAGCAGTTCTTGAAAAATTGCAGCCTGTGGGAAAGACCCACATTGGAGAAGGTTGTGAAGGCCTGTCTCCCATGGAAGGGGCCCAGCAATAGAGCAGGTAAGAAGCATGTGGAGGAAGGAATGGCAGAAATGAAGGGCTACAAACTGCTAGAACTCCCATTCCCTGTCCCCTTGCATTGCTGTGGGGAGAGGAGGTGGTAGAAGAGTAAGGAACAAAGAAGTGAAGTTAAGCCTGGGGAAAAAAAAGGTGGGAGGGAAGTGGTTGTAGTTTTGTTCTTATTTCTCACTTTTCTGATCTGTTTTTAATTGTCAATAAATTAAAGTTACCTTCCTCGCGTTAACTTTGTTTTTTTCCCATGTGACCAATCTCTCTATCTTGACTCAGTTGCTTTTTCACCCAATTTTCTCA
>NW_009704515.1:63121-91889 GCF_000703405.1 Apaloderma vittatum
AAGACAAGTGACGTGGTGGGCAGCTGGTGGCCAGCCAAGGTTGAAGGACCACATCTTACATATTTATTTGTCTCCTTGTATATTTAAATAATATGAAAATGTTGAGGATCCAGTAAAAGAGTGAAAACAATAGTTTAGAGTAGATCACATATTTAAAATTAAGCATGGACTTTTAAATAAAGCCATCATCAAGAATATCTATTCGTGGATGGTAAATCACAGAGTCATGTCAGTAATAAGAATGCAAAGAAGTAAGGTTAGAATAAACAAGATATTTTAATCCAAGCCTCTTTGGGCAGCCTGTTCCAATGTTTCACCACTCTTAAGGTGAAGAATTTCTTCCTTATATCTAATCTAACTCTACCTTCTTGCAGTTTTAGGCCATTGCCCTTGTCCTATCACTACAGGCCTCCGTAAAAAGCCTTTATCCAGCTTTCCTCTAGGCCCTTTTTGTATATTGGAAGGTCAATACTAGGTCAGCCCAGAGCCTTCTCCAAGCTGAATAACTCCAGCTCCCTCAGCCTGTCCTCATAGCAGAGGTGCTCCAGCCCTCTAATCATCTTTGTTGCCCTCCTCTGGTGCCACTCTAGCAGATCCATGTCCTTCTTGTACTGTGGGCTCCACACCTGGACGTAACCAGTGTCCTTTGGGTTAAGTGTTGGTGTAAAATCGTATGATAAATGTTGAGAAAAAAAATAGTAGTGCAACTGCAGAGGGATAAATGACTTGCCTCCCATCTTGCAATTTTGCTATAACTCCACTCTCATTTTGAAAGGACAATATGTCCGTTTTCTAAATTATGGTAGATGGTGTCTCACTAAATATTTTCCTGCCATTTCTGTTACTATAGGATCAGTGTTTTAGATTTTAAAAGTATGGTCAACTCATTTGGTCCCCATGTGTTGCCCGGTCTAGCCGAGAGGTGGCGTCTCTGCCCATGACAGGGAGGTTGGGTTAAATGATCTCTAAGGTCCCTTCCAGCCTAGGCCATTCTATGATAAAGAATGGATGAGAGATTGTGCCTGTTGTAATAACTGCAGTAAAAGTAATTCTATTTACAGCCATCAACAATTTCAGATTCCAGCCATAACTTGAATTTCAGGTATTAACTCTAGCTTTGATTAAAACCTCAGACAGAATTTAAGGCTAAATTTGAGTTTTAGTTCTGTTTGACTTTCTCTAAGTTTCCAAAACTGGTTTAAGTTATGTCTCCTGCACTTTGAATGCAAACAGACTTTCTTACCTGTACTTTTGAATATGGACAGCCAAACTAGAACTTTTAACAAGTATGCATATGACCTAGAGACTTTGATAGGAAGTTTCCAGTGCTTGCACCATGAGTAACTGATATGTTTCATCTTTTTTGATGAATTTTTGGCACAAGGACTTGTCACTTTCCTCCACAATTGAGTTCATTTGGTTGCTCTGGTGAGTGAACTTTATGGTAAATTGCTCTTTGCAATATACACCTTCTGATATTTGACTGGGAAATGGAGCATTTAGTAGTTTATTTGCTCCTTTTCTGTTAAGTGACTCCTTTAAAGCTTCATTGTGCCATTCTGTGGTGGGTTGTCCTTCACTGACTGCCAGATGCTTACCAGGCTGCTCTATCACTCTCCTTCTTCAGGAGCACAAAGGAGAATATATGATGAAATATCTCATGGGTTGGCAGGACAGGGACATCACTCACTAGTTGCCATCATTTGCAAAATGAACTTGACTTGGGGAAGTTGGCTTAGTTTATTGCCAATCAAATTAGAATAAGGTAATGAGAAATAAAAACAAATCCAATCCAATACTTTCTCACCACCCCTCTCTTCTTTCCAGGCTCAACTTTGCTCCCAATTTTTCTACCTCCTGCCCCTGAGCAGCACTGGCAATTGGGGTTGTGGTCAGTCCATAATACTTTGTCTCTGCTGCTCCTTCCTCCTCACACTGTTACCCTGCTCAGATGTGGGGTCCATCCCACCAGCCACAGTTCTTGATGAACTGCTCTAATAGGGACCCCTCACAGGGTCTCCAGTCCTGTCAGCAAACCTGCTCCAATGTGGGCTATATTCTGCAGGTCATGCCAGGAAATTGCTCCATCTTGGAGCCAGCTTGAATAAGCTCCATCCGACATGGGAGCAGCTCCTGAACAATTCTCACAGAAGCCATCCCTGCAGTCACTCCTTGCTACCAAACCCTTGCTACGTTAACTCAATACGCCTTGTTACATGAAAGTGTGTATGGCTGAGGGAGGCCCTCCCACTGATTTGTATAGCCACTTATCAGAGCTAATGCTTGCCTGTTTCAGAGCCCCATTAAGGGCTTGCACTGAGACAGCTTGCAAGATAGTAAAGAGTAGGTAATTCATTAAAGTGGCAGGTATAACAGATTCAGGATTGTGGTTGATAAATTCTCTCACTGTAATAGCACTAATATGTAATAATAGGAATGCTAGTAAAATAGTGTTCTGAGTATTTCTCAACAAAAGGTAAAAGTCCAATTCTTACCAAGAAAACATCCCTGTGTTGGGTGAAGGATCACAGCCCATTAATTGCTTCATCTGGCTCTTGCTCCAGGGATGTATTCCATCCATATTCTTTATATCCTAACCTTATCTATTCCCCCTCTCCCCGGGGTGATATTTAGCATGATTTGGTGAAAAGTCGAGTATTACCATCATATATGTTTAGCATGTACTTTGTTAAGCTCATTAACATAGACAGGCGTGCCAACTTTAATAGGCATATTAGAGATAATGAAGCAAAAGGTTTCTCTATGGCACCATGGCCTTCATGATTCTGTTTTAAAGTAATTTATCTGCCTTCAGGACTGTGTTGAAGTCATTAATCTGCATCTCTCCACATTCTTTAGCCAAAACAGAGCCATCCTGGCACCACAAGATTTCCTCCTTTGGCTACTTCTCTGTGCAGACCTTGTTGATCTCCATCTCCTGTATCTGCACAAGAGATGTGGACACCTGCATCCTTAACCCCTTGAGTTAAAATCTCAACACATTTGCAATGCAAACCGAAGGTCATGATTGCAGAAATATCCCCTGAGACCTGCGTCACTAATACCACTCCTGTGTTTCTGTCCCCTTCAGGGTGTGTAGCTGTTATGCTGACATCAGTTAGTGACTTCTGTTTTCTCTTGAAACAGACATAGTGAGATGAAAAAGAGCAGACTTCTGTGCTGTATGAAAGGATAACCTTCCTGGCTAGCTACTAAATGGAAGAACAGAAGCAGGGACAAGTTAATTAGAAGTCCTCAGGCCCTTCCTATGACTGCAGTCATCTTGCTATTTAACAACAAAAATATTTTTCTGTTTTCCAGCTTTGACAGTGACATTACTTTTATGAAGGAAGAGTGATCATGATTATTTTCGTTGTTTTACAGATTGCTTGACTTTTCCCTGCCTATTGCTATTACTGTTTAAAACAGTCTTGGCAAGTCATACTTCTTTAGGCTATTTGGAGCAACATTGTCTCCCTCTTTGTGGAAAGAAAAAGGAAAATAATCTTTAGAGCAAAAGTACACAAAAAGTTTCAAGATTTTCCTAACGTATCTCCTTGGAAAGTAGTAAAATGGACTGACGGGTTTTACTGCTTAAAAAGCTTTTGAAAAAGTAGAAAATGGGACTCATGGAACAGTATGTACAGTGGCTAAGATTACTTTTGTTTTCTTTAGAAATGTTCTTTACTTTGAATCTTACTCTATTATGTTTGTGTTCCTAACTGCTGTATGATCATTTAGTCTCAACTCTTTATGTTTATTATTTACTAGGATTACACCAGTTAGCTCAGTCAGTAGAGCATAGCGCTAGCAACGCTAAGGTCGCAGGTTCGATTCCCGTTCGGTCCCCATGTGTTGCCTGATCTAGTCGAGAGGTGGCGTCCCTGGCGGCAGGGAGGCTGGATTAAAAGGATCTCTAAGGCCTCTTCCAGTTTAGGCCATTCTATGATAATGATAATGAAATATGTTTCACCTCCTTCATAACATTAGAAACTTAACTAAATAGCGATAAAACCTTTCAACCTTAAGATCTATGTTATCAAAGAGACTTATCATTAAGTGCTCAAATACCACTAAAAATCAGTCAGGAGATTAATTCCTAATGTAAGAAAGCTTCTTGAAAAAAACTCCTACTCATAGAAAGTACAAATACCTCTATTAGGAGAAAGAAAAAGACCAGAACATTTGTAGCTGTTATTGATGTTTAAACTTACACTTATCTGGGAGTAACATTCATCCATAATTTTCTCAAAGTAATGTTGGAGAATGTTTAAGACATATGAAGCATATTCAGAAGACTATATTAGACAGGAGGAAACAGAGTTGAGAATCTGGAATATTAACAGTTGTCTGATCAGCTGAATGGGAAGGTACTGTCCATTGCCACTGTAACAGTGATGTTACTGAGAAAAAGAATTCCAAATGTTGTGGTATATTGTTTTATACTCTTCGTATATCTGGTGAATATACAGGTTGTTTCATTTAAATGCGTTAAGGGTTAAGTGGTGTCTACTTAATGATTTTGGTGTTTAGAAATTAGTTTTTCAACTCATCAGTCATGTACATGCCCACAAATATAAATAGACCTGTTGGAGTGGGTCCAGAGGAGGGGTGTTAAAACGATCAGAGGGCTGGAACTCACCTGTGAAGAAAGGCTGAGAGAGTTGAAGCTCTTCAGCCTGGAGAAGAGAAGGCTCCTGGATACCTGGACTTCACAGCATTGTCTCCCATAAGATACTATTAGAGAAGTTGTTGATGTGTGGGCTGGGTGAACAGATAACGAAGTGGATAAAAAATATGGATGAATGTCTGGGCACAGAAAGTAATGATCAGTATCACAAAGTCTAGTTAGTGGCCAGTAAGGGGTGATGAAAGATAACCTTTCATCATATAAAGGGTGCTTATAAGGAATATTGAGAAATACCTTTAACCAGAGTCTGTAGTGGGACAAAAAAAGGTAACAGTTTTGAACTGAAAGTTGGTGGATTTAAACTGGATATAAGGGAGAAATTTTTTATGATGAGGGTGGTGAGCAGAGGTTGCCCAGAGAAGTTGTGGATGCCTCATCCATGGAATTGTTCAAAGTCAGGTTGAACAGTACATTGAATTTAGTGAAAGATGTCCCTGCCCATGGCAGTGGGCTTAGAATAGATGATCTTAAAGGTCCTTTCTAACCTAAACCATTCTATGATTCTATGTTTATTACTTACATTTATAAATTACTTAGGTATACACATTTTAAAGATTTTATGCTTAATTCTGTACTTATGCCTGTCTTAAAGAAAGAACAAAACACAAATCAAATATACTTTATAGGCTTTTGTGAACTTCAATTTATTAGCATTTTGATTTCTGGTCTACAACTTCTTGTTGAATATTAATGTTTAGAGATATTTCAAACTTGTTGCACCTTTTTGTTTCCAGCTTTGTATAATTTTGCCAGCCTATGAAAACAAATTTGATCTTGGGTTAGCTATATCCAACTTCCTAATATATATATATATTTCTCTTTAACCACATAAACATGTGTTTCTATAGCTCATAAATTGAATCTTCTCTCACTTTTCTCTAAAATCTTCCGTTTCTTCTTTTTCATTCTTCATGCTACTGTATTAAATGCTTTACAGGGAGGGAGGTATGTTCAGCCTTGATGTAACAAGAAATAATTAGCATGTTATTTTCGATACAGTCATCCTCATCTTTTTCATAACCGCAGTAAAGAATACATGGAGGGACAATTTTATGGAACAGAGAAACTTTATATAGATCGCTGTCATCTACCTTTAGTCAATGGAAGGTTAATTGCCATAGCTGGTAAAACTCTCTCTCCAGTTAATGAAGAGACATTAGTTTCACTAAAGGAACAAATCTTAATGTCCTCATTAATTATTTATTTGAAGAACCATGTCCAAAACAGGCAAGATGATTAATTTCCTTCCAAATAACTTTTCAGTAGAAAAGCACTACCTGTGAAGGCACTAAAGGAAGAGATGCCTAATTTTTAGTTGATTCCATTTTCACAGAATCATAAAATAGTTGAGGTTGAAAGGGACCTCTTGACCAAGCCCCTTGATCAAGCAGGCCCACCTGGAGATTCTGCTCCATCATCCAGACCACCTGTGAAGATTTTTAACAGGACTTGTCCCAGTATTGATCCTGGTATACATCACCACTAACTGGCCTCTAACGAGACTTTGTGATGCTGATCACTACCTTCTGTGCCTAGACCTTCATCCATATTTTTATCCACTTCACTGTTTTTTTCAGTCAGCCCACACATCAACAACTTCTCTAATAGTATCTTAGGGGACACAATGTCATGAAATCCAGGTTTATTATATCTACTACTCTCCTCTCATCACAGAAATTTATCAAAGTTCGTCAAGCATGACTTCCCCTTGGTTAAGACATAGTGACTATTCTTGATGATTTTCTTATCCTTAATGGTCCTGAAAATGATTTCCAGGGTTATCTGCTTTATGGTAGTTTTAATGTTAAATAAAATTATACCTCAGTATAAATAATTTAAATAAAATTACACCTCAGCCTTATAATAAATGATGGATTCAATGTATTGAAACTATATTCTTCTATAATTGAATATATAATAACACAATTATTTTGATAGAGAGACCTGTGATTCTATGGAAAATTATGGAGGTAAAGCCTATCAATGAGATGGCTGCATTTCATTAGCTTGTACCATCAGATATAAATGCACAGCATTTTCTTACTGGGAAGTAGTTGGACATCCTCAGCACAAAAGCAATTAACCATCCTGAGGGCATAAGAGGACACACAGATATAAACAACATGTATTTTATTCTTTCCTAGCTTCACTTCTATTAGTGAAGAAGGCAACTAGAGAATTCCTTTTCATTGATAAGAAAAGGTTGGGCATGACTTTATTAGAAGTTTATAGGTGTGATTTTTCTAGAGTTAACAGTGAAAACTGATGAAAGTAGGTAACTTATAGTACATTTTAGGGAGGCGGATTTCTTGCTGTTGCTAGTATATTTGGATCATTCATACTGTGGGGTTTTTTTGCAAGATAATGTTTGCAGAAATAGATTTATTTGTAGATCAATAATAGATGTTCTGGCACTGGAGAGGTGTCCGGAATTACCCAGTGCAGCCTTTCCTTCTCTTGCTGTTTTCTAGATACAAATGCCCTTCCCACATGTTAGTTACTAACCAGTCATTTTCTTCAGTGTTTAGATCAGAAATATTATCTTCTTTTCTAGTAGCTTAATAAGAATTAGTGAAGGGTTAATTTAATTTTACATACAATCACTGTTAATTTTAAAGGTAAAGTGACACAGCATTTGCAAAGGTTAAGATGTGAGAAAATATGGTAAAATCCATTCTGAAATAATTGCTTACAGGTAAAAAAAAATGAAAAGCACCAAACCCATAAGACGATATTCTATTTTACAAGATAGAAGTTAGATAATAATTTATGTTGTTGGGAACATGATAAACAGACTGACTCAAGTAAAATCAATGGGCTTGTTTAATGATTTATTTTGCACTCCTGTGGGTGCTATGTTGATAGTTGAATTAAATTGTGTAATTGTTATTTATTTTTGTTTCTTGGTAGAAGGTCTTATTTACAAGATAACTTCTTTTTTTGTAGAATACTTTTTATTTGAGCTGTGTAAGTTGATAAAATGTTGAGATTGTATTCCTCTAATTAATCAGTCTCTTCTTGTCGATGGAAGCCAACACAACACAGGTTATACTTCTATGCCAACAAAAAGCTAAAACATGAAAAATAGAAATATAATCTCTTCATGGTGTTAATGTGCTCTTCTTCCATTTTAAGTCTTTCCAGTAGTATTTGTTCTCAGCATAGGGAAGGATTATACATTTGCTTTCAATTATTGTGGCCCCAAAGTAAATAATTCTAAATAACCTTTATAACTGATTGCATGATTATAGAAAATTAAGTATTGGGCCATTAATTTTGGAGCATTAATATTGGAGTTAAAAAAACCCACCAAAACAAAACAACAAACCACAACAAAACAAAAGCCCCTTTCAAAGAACTGCATGAAAGAAATTACGTGATGTGTTTACCAATGACTCTGCAAAGCAAAATTCATCTACTATTTGTAGAATTGAGATTACTGAGAGCCATTGATGTACAATACCCCAGGATAACCCCATCTAGTCTTCAGCTGCCTTCCTAAAAGATCACAGTTCTCCTGAACATTTTGTGTTTGCCAGGTTTATGTGGATCTTTTGTCTGCTTTACAGCATCTCAGATGGTACTGCTTAAATTTATATATGTGAGATAATTCCATTTTAGATGTCCACAGTGTAGACATCCATATATAAATGTCTAGTCTTACTTCATAGTCAAGGCCGAGAAATAGGTACTTCTGAGCTGTGATTCATCTAGTGTGCATTATGTACTTTTTTTTTCATTGATTATGATGAAGCCTACATCAAATATAAGTATTTGCACCGTAGTTGTCTACAGTTAAGTATGATGAATCCTGTTGCCAACAAATGTACTCAGTGATATAGAATGAACTTTCTAGTTCAGCTAGTGAATATTTATCTTCTGGAATTGTAGTTTGTATGTCACTTACCTTTTCTAAAATGGTTTATAAATATCCATGTGTTCTTTCTCCTTTTCTTCTTCCTCTCCCCCTTTTCTCATCCCCTTTGATACTCAAAGATTAAATCAAATTTGAAAGGACAGAAATGCTTAATATTTAGGCTGTTTCCTTCTGGGTTGTGTTCTGTTCATGTAATAGATGACTACCAAAGTGACAGTTAAACTATGGTTATACTACACAGTTCTGGGATATTTTGAATCATTGAATTATATGCAATGTGCAGTGTGCAGCAAAATATTATGTAATGATGTTGCAAACTTGGCAGAATGTTTTAAATAAAATTTATTCTTTACTATTAATATTATCTAAGATATAGGTCATTTAAACAATATCTTAGCTTAATTTTTGAGTACCTTTCTGAGAGGAAAAGGTTCATAACATTTTTAGAAACTTCTTCATGGTTATTTTACCAATAAAATATCAAACATCGCTGAACATGTGAAAATGCTTATAGAGTTGCATTTGCATTGGAAGCTTTAGGATAACAGATGTCCTTATGGAAATACATACAACTTTGAATCTTGCTATTTCCCCTTTAGAAGCACTTCTGAAGCACATGTACTTGCTTCTGTTACACACCATTCTCCTGTCTATGTTTTGAAACTACTTCATCTGGAACGTTCATTTCCTTTAAAAACCCTTGGGGAGCTGGTTCCACCAGGAACTTGACTCAGCCATATTGAACAGTTATCTTGAAAGATTGCTGTCTGGAACACATCCTCCTGAGCATGTTCTCTCTCTGAAGAGTTGTAGGAAGTTCTCAAGTTATCCATTAAACATTCACTGAAGTCTTCTCGCGTGTTGTTTATATATAAGTATGTATATGGAGGAAATGGATACAAAAGATTTCTTTTTTTTCCTGACAGTAGTGTCTAGGGACATGTGTAATAATATCCTCTGAAACAATATTCTAATTATGATTAGTCTGTAATTATAATAGTCAGTTAATAGTATAATTATAGTAATCTACTGTGCTGAATATGTCACACAAGCTACTATAAAGGTACAAAAATTCAGGGACTAGATGTACAAAATTCAGGAACTACATAGCTTTTTCTGAAAAAGAAAAGAATAGTAATTATTTTATTGCTTAACTTTAAGTAAAGATCTAAAGCCTTACAGATATGTATCTGATGTAATTAGTTGACTTAAAATGTCTGAAATGATAGATCATGGCTATGGTGGTAAAACATGCTGGAATTCTGCATCTCTGAATTTTTCGCCTTGAGCCTGTCTTCCAGAATTCACTTCCAATAGCATCATCTTCTCACTCAGAATCACAGAATCAGAGTACTGTTCTGATGGAACTGCACATCTAATTTAAGTGTGGAACAAAAACTAAGATTTTGTTGTTGTGTTTGGTTTTTTTAATATAGTGAATGAAATATATGTCAGCCTTAAACCTAGTTATTAATTTCAATTTAAATTCTTATATCTAGGCTTACAAATTCTGTGGCTGGAACAACGCAAACTATCCAGCATATTTTTGTTACACTAAGAAGGTTAAGAAGATTTATCTGTTGTTTTGTCTGCTTTACCCAGACAATTAGAACAAAACATCTCTAATTGTCTGAGTAAAGCAGACAGTACTTGCCCACGAAATTTTCCATGTCGTCTCCATCTGGGCCCTCTTAATTCTCTGTACTTGACTGTGTTCCCTGGGGCGTAACACACACACGCGAGCCTGCGCGCACACACACAGAATACAGAACTTTGTATACACCTGTAAACGAAATTGTTTCTCCTCAATTCGGAATGGATTACAATCCTCAGAACATACATTATTTTCTCCCACTTGCCTGTACTGGTTTTTGTTCATGGAAACCTGCCCTTCTTCAAACAATTAGCAGAACCTGACTGTAACAAAATGATGTGCTCTTGCAAGGATGTGATATTAATCCATCAGGGTGGCATCCACAGCTTTAAAGACAAATACTCTTAGTTCTTAATTGTAACAACAATTAAAGACCATTTATTACAGATGCAAGTACTAAAAATTCCTGTGCATATGTATTTTTTCATTTTTATCTATATAAATATTTGAGGAACTTCTATTATTTTCATAAAGACAGAGTTTGTATGATTAATACATGAGTGAAAACAATGTATTTTCTTTTCTACTAATATAGTTAAATTTTGCTCTTAAGTGAAAAAAAAACATTTTCTTCTTAAAATGGATCTGAAATTTTGTCCTTCAGCATTAAATATGTTTAAATTACAGGAAATAAAAATTCCTATGCTTCTAATACTTGCAATTTCATTAGGGTTTATGAAATAAGAAATTCACTTTTACCTTTTCTCCAGCTTTATTTTACTTGAGCCAGATTGTAGATGTCAGGAGTAAATTACTTTCTTCAGCTTCACTGCATTTACTCATTGAAGTACAGTTATTCAGTTATTATTTGAAGACGGTTGCATTGCACAAAGTGCAATTAGTTATGTTGCCCTTTGAGTATATTTTAATCAAAATGTAATGCAATTATCCAGAACTGTATTAAACAGAACAACTATATAAATAAGTGCAATGGTGGTGCTTTGAGGAGGTCAGCAGAGTGATGAAGCCTTGAAGTTATTATAGTTAATATTTCCTGAACCAAACATGTTAGGTTAATTACAATAATTTATTCTAAAATATGATAAAATTACATGTAATTATTAATAAGAAAATCTCTTTTGTTTATAATGCTGAAAGCCTTATTTACAGATTCGTCTCTCAGGTATGTTTCTTTATTTCTAAAATATATTAACTTATTTCCTAGGTTATTCAGATAAATTTTGAAGAATTTGATCTGGAGATTGGCTATGACACACTGACAATTGGTGATGGAGGAGAAGTGGGTGATCCTAAAACCGTGCTTCAAGTGTAAGTCTTATGCATTTACAACTTGCATGCTTCAAAGAATATCGTTAATGTGTTTCTCAATGACCATAAATAGTGATTAGAATCAGGTAAATCTAAACAAAAACTAATCTTACTGAGCTTCTAAAATTACCAAAGGTGACAGTTTAAATATATTGTTCTATGTTTACTGTTCTGAAGTCAGAAAGTGGTGGGCTAGACATGAGAAAAGGAAAAGATAAACTTAAATCAGACATTTTAAAAGACCTAGTCTGTGCAATTGTGTGTAGACATGTAAAAATTTAGGGGCTATTGTCCTCCCATTATAAGTGTATTCTCAGATTAAAAGTATATAAGAACAATCTCCTAGGAAGTTAGTATGAAAAAAGATATACTACAGGATCTTGACCTTTAAGCGCTTATTGAATGTTGTAGATAAATCAAAACATAAGTAAGTATAGTGAAGAAAATTACTACAGAGAAATATTGGAGTAGGATATTACCTAGATCACCTATGATTACAAATCAGAGAACACCAAGTATTAAAAAAGATTTTATCATCCATTAGCATTTTTTCAAGAATGCGTGAGCCCAGACGTATAGGACTCTCGCATATATATATATATATATATATATATTCTCATTAGTTCCAATGAATTACAAATTTAAAACACAGATCAGAACAGAAGCAGATGTGATAAATGTTTAGTACAAAATGTATTTATTAAAAACAAAAAAGAAGAGTAAAATAAGGATTCCATATAATGATATTCCCTGCAGTATATTCGGCAGAAATGTATTAATACTATTTTAACACACCGTAACTTTCCATTATTTACCATGAGAATGATATTAAGAATTTGGTTTTTTTGAGTACTATAAACCCAGTGTTTACCCTTTTTTTGTTTCCTGATTTCATCTCATTAGTATTATTAATTGCAAAACTTTCCTCAGAAAATACAGTTGTTTCAGGATTTGCAGATTTTCATCATAACTTTCCCCCTATATTTATCAGACTATCTGACCTTCTATTTTTAACTATTTATGTAATTGTCCTATGCCATTTTATGAGAGCAAGATTTTTCCGGGTATTTCAGGTGCAATTATTTCAAGATAGTCCAAAATTTCTTCAGTGGACTATAGTTCTGCTCAGTGTTATTAATAATAGCTTTGAGAAGTGAGGAAGTTGTGTAATTTCTGGTTCATAAATAGTACCAAGCCTTCATAATATATTTCCGATAATGTATTCTAAAATATATTGGTTAACCTCTCACGCAGAAAGAACATTTATTAAATACCTATTTGCTCGGTCTTAGTAACATTTAACTAAACTATTGTTTTTCATAGTTACAGTAACAATTTATACAGCATAACAGTAATACATTGAGGTGCAGCACAATGATATTTAACTTTCTGAGTAATGTAATAAAGCACGCTGCCCAGATTTTTATTACATTAAAGATGTTACTATTTTATACAAGTGTTTCTGATGATGAGGCTTACATGGGGGAGAAATGATGACATTGCAGTATTAAACTTGTCATGAATATACAGGAATTCTGAATATTTTTCTTTAATAGAAGAGTTAATTAGGATTGTGAAGTGTTATGATCAGAGAATCTGTTTTGTAAATAACTTAATAAATAATTTTAAACAATTGTTGCTGTGGAAATCCTGGAAAACCAAAAAATCACCCAATTAATTTGTGGGGTTTAAATATAAAATAACATTGTGTGATCAGCCACACATACACTGGTTTTGTTTACTAGTGGAATGACTGATGATTATTCTGTGATCAGGAGTATTGATGTTGAGTAAGGAACATAATTGAGTACCGTTAAAAACTTGTAAATCTTTTCTCCTGTGAGCCATGTAGACTTCACCTGAGATATGATGCATAGCAAATAGATAAGCTATTGTACGATTTAATTCTTGGATTTTAAATTTTAATAGAATTATCTTTTCTCCAGCAAATTGCTGAAGAACATTGGTCTGGCTTATGCGTAAATGATGTGAAAACATTTATCTTCCAATTTATCTAAGTTAATCAGGAAACCTATCCAAGCATTTAATCCACTAGTTCTGCTGGGCACTGCTAGATAGGAAGGTTCAGAACCAAAAACTGAATTTAAGTGGCATTTATACAGGATTATGCTTCTTAAACTGAAAATTGCAGTTCTGATAATTCCTACTGTTCTGGTATTAGTCACATAAGTAGCTAAACTCCAAAGCTGTTTCAGTACTTGGCATTAAATATCCTCGGGTGTTCTCGATTCTGAGCCTTCATACATGCACCCAGCAACAGGACACACTACTCCAGCCTAGCAAGCCCTGCACCAAAGTGAACTTAAACCCAAGTGGAATAAATTTTTTTGGTGTTTGTCAATATGACAAATATGAAGGCATTCTTAGTCCTTTCGTAAGATTTTTGCTAGGTGGAGAAGTCTTAAATTTTCTTACCAAGGGACAGAGGGGAAGAAGGAAAAGAAGTGGTGTGTCCCCCTTCATACATCAGTCACAGCACTTTTTCAGGATATTTGGAAGTCTGCCTCCAGCAGCTTGGTCTGACAGCAGCTGCAGGTGACTCTTAATGTAATCCCCATCTGGGCACTGGTTCCTGTAACACGTGTTTGGAAAATTGCGTGCACAAGGCATGAAACTCAATCCGACTCCTTCAGCACGTGGGTTGTGTTGGGCATGCAAGTATCCAGTCGCCCGTTTCACAGACTGTCTTCAGCAGATGCAAGGCAGAGAGTTGCAATCTTCTAAACACCCTCTAATCTGGTCTCCAGTGTACTTCACAGAGGGAATGCACCTCACTTCTGTGTGGGAGGGGTGGGTTTGGAGTTCTAGAGGAAGAGGTGGAAAACATCTTGCTGAGTGTTGTCACTGTTAAGCTCTTTAATAAAAAAAAGAAAAAAGAAGAGGAATCATAGTCATATCTTTCCATTTCCACAGTTGACAGTGTTCAGCACTCAGCTTTTTAAAGTGAAGGTGTAAGAACCCGCTTCCAAGAGAGGAATCTAGGTAGAGAATCCAGGATAAGGGATGTCAGATAAACCCCAGGAGGAAAAAAAGGATAATTCATATAATGCTGTATTTTTTCTGGATCTTATTTCTTTGCGGCCCCCAAGTCTTCCCAAATATTGTAGAGGAAATCCAAAGCATTTAAAACACAGCAACAAGTGATATCTGTGTTGTGTTGATGGATTCTTATTTTCAAAATGTCATTTTGAATAGTATTTTTTCCCCATGTACTTTTTAACTGAAAAAATATTGTTTCTGAAAACATGCATTTAGGGAATATGTATTTATAATTTACTTCAGAAAACAAAAATTATAAAAATTCTAATGGCTTCAGAATTAATTTAATTCTTTTATTGCAAGAATTATTTTCTCTGACACAACAGAGAGACTAATATTCCCAGTGGCCTTAATATTCCCAAAATCTACTGTAGTCACCAGTGACAACTGCAAAACTCTATTAGTCATTACATCAGTGTTGCTTCTGAGAACCATCCTGATATTCTATCAATTTGGCAATGACTGAACTCACTGAAGATGCTTTCCCTCCTTGTGTGAATGAGAGATCAGTAGATTATTTTGGCCAAGCATTTACTTGTTCAGTTCTGGTAAGAGTCTTTGTAGTAGCTCCATCTGTGAACACAGATGTGGGAAACAGACATGAAATTTTCCCACAACAGAGTATTTCAGAGTATCACAGAAACAAGCTAAAAAAAGACCAGAGGGGAGAACTAAAGTTAACCGCAAAATAAATTTAAAATAGGACATTTGAAGTTTCAACTAGCTTTAAAGAATGGTTAGAATTGCAAAAAAACCCCAAGCCAACAGCTTTCACATTTATGCAGTCTTGTGATTGTGATCCATTTTAAAAAATGGAAATTTTTTGGTGCTTTCCACTATTCTGTTTTAGCTGATAAACTCCTACCAAATTTAAGAAGAAGTTTTTTGGGAAAAAAATGCAACATAACATAATACTGCAGCTTTCACAACATTTCCTTTTTATTGTCATGCCACTTCGTTCAGCAAACAAAATGAACATTTAGGATTTCTTTGACTTGCAGATTTTTGCAAACAATATGGAAAATGAAAAAAAAAACCACCCACAAAGAAATATCAAGTTTAGTTCTTTCACATTAATCAATATCCTGCAGCATTAAGAGGTTCTAAAATTGTGACATCTGGTATTTTTGTTAACAAAGGAATGAATGTCACCTGAGACTGTCAGGCAGGTTCTACTCTTGTGGGACAGGTGATGAGGGAAGGTGAGAGACTACAGGAACACACGGAACTTCATAGCAGTATCGCGCTTTAAGGATAGCAACTAGTGCCATTTTATGTACCTGCATATATCTGAGTCATGCAAACAGGACCACCAGTTAAGGCTCAGGATTTGGGGAGGTACATGCATTTCTGGACTAGCAACTGAAAATGAGATGAAATATTTCAGTACAAGGTAAGCAGTAGTGTTTATATTCTGCTTTCAAATCAACAGTCATTGGAACCTTGAGAGCTGTATTGGCTAACCAGTCAATACATAAATAATTTGGCGTGATCTGTATACAATGAATTTAAAAACAAATAAATAAATAGCTAACAGTTATTTAGATTCCTTACAATAAAAGAAAGAAAAAATCTAGTTACTTAATGGCTTTACAGATGTGTTTTTTCTATCTATAGGTTAACTGGGAGCTTTGTACCAGACTTAATTGTGAGCATGAGCAATCAGATGTGGTTGCACCTTCAAACAGATGAAAGTGTGGGCTCAGTTGGCTTCAAGGTTAACTACAAAGGTAACAGTACATTACTGGCAGCAAATTTAATGGTATACCAAAAATTAAGTCAATGCTATGAAATGTTTTTCTTTTGTATTAGAGAAGAGAGGCAAAGTTAAACTAACAAGCGTGTTTATTAGAAATGGAGCCGATCTTATTGAAGATGGTCAGATGGAGTGAATAAGCATACTGAGAGTCAACCTGCACAGTGTGATTAACAGATTTTTTTTCTGTCCATAGCTTTCCTTTGTCTGTTCATGTATGTCAGGCTCTATAATGGTATGGCACAAGTGTGCTTGTGTACTCTTGATGTTCAGATCAGGAGTACTAAGTTAGAAAAATCTTATTTCTTTGTGGTATGGTAGGTATTAAGACCCAGGATTTCCACATTGCAGGTCTTGAAAGTGGCAAGAGAAATGATCAGTACAAACAAGTTTAAGAGCTTGTTAATACAGAGGAACTTGAACCATAGCTGAGCGAAAAAGAAAGAATTTTAGATTTGAACTAGAAATAATTTGCGCAGCTCAAGTAGTTGTTTCCTTTATTTACAGGATTCTTTTCTAGTAAAATTAATTTTACTTGCAACAATTTTAGTTTGCATAAGGCAGAGAGTTATTGTCTAGTGTCTTACAATGTACCACTATGTCTTGTTTTATTCATTAGTTACTTTTATTCTTGGAATTTGTAGTTCTGCAAGAAGAAAATTAATTAAATATGAATAGGCAGATAGGTACAGAAAGGGTGAACTTTAACGATTTTCATATAATTGACTTTGTGATTGCACACCTAGATATTGAGTCCATAGTTTTCCTTGCCTTCCGCTGGTACTTTACACTAGCTCAGTAAAGACCTTTTAAATGCATCAATGGACAGCCATTCTGAAGACTTTCTTAAATTTATTTTATTTTTTTCCTTCCAGTCTAGGGTATAGGATTTTTTTTTATATATATCAGTTACCTTTGCTTTGTTCCCTGAGAGGACGCATCGTTAGAGATGGCAGAAATCAGTCAATGTTCCCTTAAATAAAATGAAAAGGGGATGGGGGAAGCAGGTTTGCTGGGTTGCTTTTTTATTGTTATTAATGGATTTTCTCTATGTTTAAGTCCTTTCCATTAATGATAGTAGCTCTGAAAAGAGGCATCTAAGGGTAGTGCTTTGGATAAGCACCTGTTTTGCAATTGAAGTTTTGGAATGTATAAATTGGACGTTGAGAGAAAATTCAGTGAGGTAAATTGAGGTCCAACAGTGCATTCAGGACTATGGTGTATCAATGACTTCTTTACTAGTGTCAAGAAATTGCAAAGACTTTTCTCTCAAAGTTCAGAATTACTTAAGTGAACTGTGATTTCTGGGAGTCAGAGTAAGAGGATGTTTTAATATAAATGACTAAATTATTTAGAATGTATGCCAGACTTGCTGTATCTCTCTTTAACAGACTAGATAAAATTCTTTTCCTATGACTTGTCCCCTTCCATCTCACAATTTTTACTATCCACTTAGACACCTAATTACAGCTGATACTATTTTTATTTATATATGTATATATGTGTAAGACATTTAGGTCTTGTTAGTTTCTGCTTACATAAAAGTGCAGCTACATCAGCATTTTAGGTTAGATCCAGTAGTGTGATTTTGGAACTGAATCTTCTTCAGATCATTCCCACTCCCTGCTCCTTAGTTTTCATTATGGAGCAACCTTGAAAGGCTCAAATTATTTTCCTTTGAGGTAATTCATAAGATGCACTTGAATAGCATTGCTCATGCTCCGTCTCCTAATGCACATTTGTTAGAACCTGATAAAGCCTCTTCTGATGTTAAAAGCACTAAAGCACAATGAAATATTCTTATAGATAGTATGGATACTATATCTTCTATTGTTTCACTTTACAGACTTGCTTAAGTCAGAGTTAATTACTTGATAATGTACTTGATAGCAGTACTTGCTAATAGCTAAAATAATTTCCCACTAAAATATTTCCATGCCTAAATACCTGCTTCTGTGCATCCTGGGGCTCCAGTGAACTACAGAGATAGTAGAGACGTGCATGCCTCATCCCATCAAAATTCAATCTAGTTGTCGTTTAGGTCTGAGTCTGGCAGGCATTTTCAAGAATATAGATTGTTCCAAGTACTACATGGAATATGATAGGAGAAACAGGAGGTTGTGGAATATCATTACCCCGTGCCTTTTACTATTGCCCTCCAAAATGGTGTACTTGCTCAAGGTACAAGATAGAAGGTCACATGCTTCCCGATTGGGATACAACTGAATATGCCATATCAATTTTAAATATCTCTGTATTAGTAGGTTTCCAGATGACGAATTCTTTTAAATTTATATTATTACAGGAACTAACAGTTTATTCATTTATGTATCTGTTACTTGAGAAAATCTACTAAATCTTTGTGAAATAATAAAGATGTATTTTCTCTTCTAGATTAAGGTATTTCATATGGAGTTATTTTATGGTTTTAATAGCTAGATCCCATTGCAATTATTTAAACATAAAATAAGTATTTAAAAATTGGAGAGAGTGTTTTCAAATAAATTATTTTTTGATGGTGAAGTTTTGAAATTCCTTTTCTGGTATCCTCTAAAATAAAACTACTTAGGAAGGTAGAATAATAAACATCAGGAATGGGCAGGTCAGAAATACAGGCACTGTCTCATTAGAGATGCATTTTTACTTGTTATCCCACTGTTGTGTAAGCTGGTTTATTTTCATGCTTCAAGCATATGTGTAGATTTTTTCTTAATGTGAAAAAAATGAATATTTAGCAGTCTGAAATTTTAAGTGAACTCTCAATTTTGGGGATTATTTGAAAATCATAGTCCTTCTTTTAGATTCGGGATCAGACTGTGGTTCTCCTATAATTACCAAATAAACCAAATAAATAATGGATTCTTCTTAGTATTCTCACATTGGTGCTGTGAAAAGAAACTACAAATTAATGGTTATTATTGATTACAAGTTGCATCAATCAGTATTTCAGAAAATGATGCCTTATTGAAACAGTAGCACTTCTATTTCCAAAGCAATGGTGAAGAGGAAGTGTCTATCTAAACAGTCATGGAGAAACAAACTCTAACATATCTGAACACTGGAACTAAATGATCTTCATCTACAGTTGAGGAAAGAGAGACTTCATGAAATACAAGACAAACTGATAAAACAGGCAAAGCTTTCAAAGACTAGAAACCCATTTCTCTAAGATCATAACAGTTTGAAGAATTGTGACTTTATTTTGTTTCACAAAAACTTATTGGGAATCTAGCAATGGAATATTATAACTCTTGGAAAATTATACATGAGAACTCTAACTGCTATAGCTTTTATACGTAATAGATTCCTTTTATAACTTTGGACATACCTGAAAGAATAAATTACATAAAACATACGCCTTTTAGATTTTTAAAAAACAAATTTGTGGGATGAATGAAAAAAGTAAATAATCCTGATGTAAATTCATAGGAAAAATATTTTTTTACAAATGAAATCAGTAATTTAAATACATAGTTCAAAACCATCCTGTATTCGCATAGTATGGGCAAGTTGAACTTCTGTTTAGAGGGTTAAATTTCAGTCCTCCGAAATAGAGGAAACTATCCTCAGCACAGTCCTGTTCTGTTGGGTCCTGATATCATGTCCTCATGTCCTCAGTTTCTGAGCAGTGGCTAGATCTGAGGGATGCTTTTTTTTTTTTTTTCTTTTGGTGTGCTTGTTTTATTTTTTTCCAAATAACTGGCTACATACTAATAAAACCTCTTAAATCAGTAAGTTCTCCTGATAGCTCTGCCTGCTATCAGGAACAACATCTGTGTGATTTTTTTTGTTGTTAACTATAAGAATACATCATACATAGTGTAATTTTAATTGCTTAAGAAAATAAAGTTGAAAGTTACTTTGTCTGCACTGTAATGGTAAGTTTTGGAACAGACTTGTCTGAGATGCCAAGTTAGATAGGAGTCTAAGTGAATCTGAAGCAAAGTAGATTTGATTATTCAGTTTTCTGCATCGATGATCTAATTTTAGGATATGGGATTTACACTCTAATACCCAGTATTTCAAAAGATTTCTTTTTGCTTAAAGCATAACTTTCATCTTGCTTCAACTACTGTGACTTGTGTTCCTGAGTGCTTGGGGTACTATTGCAGCCTGGGGTAGCTGCCTGAAGTTTGATCCCATTTTCTACAGTAAGCACTGAGTTGCAGACGCATCAGAGGTTTTTTTTCCTTGCAGATATCATGGAGATGGTTTTCCACAACTAACTGTTCAGCAGCACTAGCTTTTCTGTTGGTGACAGAACACTGAATAAAATGAATTAGGTAGTTTAATCCAGTGTTAATCCTCTAAATATGGAAACATGTATTTCAAAAATAAGCATGAAGATATACTTGCCGTAATACAGGCTTCAGGAAGGTCTCAACAAGTTGTGAGAGCAGCTTGTCTATGAAATGTTGTCACAGATGAGTGGTTTAAATCACTCTAAGAATCACTGTCAAAAGTATTGGCAAAAAGTGATTCTAACATGAATTTGTGAAACTGCGACTTAGGAAAATTTGATGGGAAAGTTCACTCACTATGTGGAGAAAACAAAGGAAAAACGGATTAGAATTGAGCTAGAATGATTCGTGGAGAGCGGAGATGAAAAAATGTAAGCAAGACCCTCCCATTAAATTACCAGCTTCAGAGCGGACTCCCTTGCTTTCTAAACTCCTGATGGAGTTTAGGTGCATCTAGGCCCAAACTTAGACTTGGTCAGTGGTTTGTGTCTACTGGTATTAGCTACATGGATGTCATTAGTATTGATTCAGCATGCTATCAGTCACTTACTGAGGATCTGTAAGGAATCTCGCTGCTTTGGGTGAAGAAGGGTCTCCCAGTCTCTGGTAAGGAAGCTCAAACCTTGAGAGATATTCCTGCACAAGGGTGGAGTCACCTTGTGTTCATTCCAGCTGCAATTCAGGAATTACTAAAGTTGGGCTCATCCGATGATCCTCATTGGTAAAAGGTCTCTCTGCCTCAAAGAGTAACCCTGAGAGGCATCCTAGCTCACGGGGAGATCACGGCCGTGCAGTCACAGTGCCTAGCAGAGAGAGCTCAAAGAAGGCTCGCCTAGGCTTTCGTATTTATGAGATAAAGTAGTTAGCTGGTAGTCGAATTGCATACAGTGGGAAGAGACTGCATGAGATTTCTAGTACCCACAACTTTGTTCTTTGTTAAATGAGTCTTGGAAAAAACCCTCTTATCATGTGTTAATTGCATGGTCAGTGATCACATCAGTGCTCACATCAGTGCTCACTGGGTCTTTCTGCTGCTTTGTGGGTTGTCTAGAGGAGCTTTTGCCTGGCTATGGCTCAGAGTTTATCTCCTTTGGAGGCTGCACCAAACTGCTGAGAGTTTGGTTAAGGGGGTCGGTTGCACCCATCACAAACATATATCTTAATATCTATTTGATTATGAAAAATACAGCTTTCATTCTTGTTGTTCATCTTACGGACTTCTCCAAAAATCCTTGAATTACTGAATTCAGTGATATCATGTACAGTTTCATTGTGTAATTTTGGTATTAGAAGACAAGTGATTTTACTGTTTTTGATTGTTACATACTACCTAATCCTTTTGTGAGAAGGGGGAAGTGAAGCTTTTATACTTCATGCATGTCAAAATCAGGAATTAAATCTCTGTCACTCTTCTTTCTGAACCATTGAGTCTTATCCATTTAGGTTTATATTCTTTTACGCATTCTCACTGTTCTGACTATCTCTGTTGCTTTTGTACCCACTTTCCTCTGTTTTTCTCATCATGTGTTTGTTTTGTTTGTGTGTGTTTTATGGTGTAGTAACTAGACAGTATCATGCCAATGATTTATTTAATTGGATTCTAACACCCTGAATTCTATTCCTTGTGCATCTTAACTTCATTTTGCAAAACAAATGACAAACAGAGATTCACATCAACGGCCAAAGTCTCTCTGGTAAGTCAAAGCAAATTATTTTAACCAATGTAGGTCTCATTAGCTCAAATTATCAAACACAAATGCTGTTTTGTACTTAAAAAAAAAATAATAAAAATGAACACTATTTTTTTGTGCACCGCCACTAACAAAGACATAGTTTATGAATACAGCACAACTTTCTCTGATTCCGTTTCTGCTGAAAGTGTCTTATTGACAAGGTTTGTAACTGAAGCTCATTCCTATTTCAGATCTTTCTTGAACATATCCAGCAAAAGGGCATCCACTGCAGAAACCTGGGGCTCTTTCCTTGTTAACTTATTGCCAAGACAAAAACTGTTGCTGTGTTTTACTCTCTTTGTTCTCCCTCCTTTGTTGGCCACAAAACACTACAGGCTTATTCTGTCACTGTTATCCAAATGTTTTACTAATCTTTTAATCTAATTCTCAAACAATGTATTCGACATAAAGTATGGAGTTCCTGTTTGTAATCTCTAGATTAAATGAATATGAGAACAGCTGTACCGAGTCATAATAAAAATCCATTTAACTATCACATGACAAAAGAGAGCAAGCAATGATATAATGATACTTCTTCAGAATGATTTCCTACACTAACAGTTTGTCACAGACTTCCTAAATCCAGTCTATTTATAGTAATTCTTGACAGATCCTTTTTCATCCATGATTTTTTCTGTTTTTCTTCCTAACCCCATATATAGATTTTGAGTATTCTGAATACTTTATGACAAGGATGTTCCAATGAAGTGTTTCCTTTTGTTTACTTTGGTTTTACCAGTTTTGTCTCATGCCTTTCATTCTTTACGTAGCAAATAGTGCATTTCATCTACATGATGAATTTCATTCATGGCTTACTCAGTTTTGCAGGACCTTTCTTCACAGGTGGTTGTCTTCATTGCTGCTCTGTGCAAGCTAGTTACATCAGCAAGCTTTGTCATCTTAATGCTTGCCTTCTTTTCCAACTTATCTACAAAAATATTGTCAAATGGGTTAGATGCTCAAGAAGTCCATTAGCGACTTCTCTCCTCTGGAAGAAATGTCCACTTACTTTTACAATCAGTTAACTGTATTTTAAGCAAACGCTCATCAAAAGCCTGTCTTTTAATGACAGATTCTACTTTCTGTAAGAACTTTCCACTTGTACTTCCTCAAATACCCTTTGGAAGTGCAAATAGTTGATGTAAACTCGATTTGCCACATCTCTTATGGTTAATCTCTCTTCAAAGCATTGGTAACTTTATAATGCAGGACGTTGCCTTAACAATCCATGCTGCTTTTTGGATGTAATTTTTATCTGTGTCAGCCTAATCATAGGATTGTAGAATGATTGGGGTGAAAAGAATGTTTAAGATGGTCTAGTTCCTACCCCCCTGCCGTAAGCAGGGACACCTTCCACTAGACCAGGTTGCTGAAAGCTCCATTTAGCCTGGCCTTGAGCACTTACAGGGAGGGGGCTTCCACAGCTTCTCTGGGCAACCTGTTCCTGTGTCTCATCATTCTCATAGTAAAGAACTTCCTTACATCTAATCTAAATCTACTCTCTATCATTACAGTCCCTGATAAAGAGTCCCTCCCTATCTTTCCTGTAGGTTCCCTTTAGGTACTGGAAGGTAACTGTAAGGTCTCCCCAGAGCTTTCTCAACCCCAGGCTGAACAGCCCCCATTCTCTCAGCCTATCCTCATAGAGGAGGTGCTCCAACCCCATGATCATCTTTGTGGCCTTCCTCTGGACCCACTCCAACAGATTCAAGAATCTATTCTCGATTACAACAGGTGCAAGAATCTATTCTCAGTTATGACTTAGGCTTTCCACTGTAGCTTCACAGCAGCTGCAGAAGCAGCTAAGCAAATAAGAAATTTATGTTCTCCTTTCTCATGGAGTACCTGTTTTCTTTTTTAGTTATTGGTAGATTTTTGTTTGTTGGAAGGACAGTTATAAATAAGTATGTGTTGTTACTATAAGTTATTTCAAAACCAGTGCATACCAACAGGATAGGCTGTGGTTTGTGTGTGTGTGCTTTTGTTGTCTTCCCCCCACACCTTGTTATTTTCTGCTGTTTTTTTTTTTTTAATTACTAAGTTTTTCTAGCAGGTCTTCTGCTATCTTAGTCTTTGGTAATTCAACTTTTTTATTAGTAAAATTTTTTTTGTTGAACTGCTGAGAATTATCCTATCTGTCTCAAGATACACATTTTGCATTTGAGTTTGCATAAAAAGACTAATCCTGTTCTATCCACCCTCTGCCTACTCTTAGTCAAGACTGCGTGTGGGAATTTGACTATGTACATGTGTGCTTAAACACACACATAAATACTTGTAACCCAAGACATAGTCAAATGTTAGTACATAATTTATAAATGTGTAAATCAATATACTTCATATATTTTGTAGACAGAAATATAGATTGGTGTTGCATGAGGTTTGATTTTTCACAGCTCCTTAAGTAGTGTTTTGGAGTACTTAAAAGGCTGTGCAGGTTATATTATAATGAAGGTCTTAACAATTTCATGTAGTAGGAGGTTAAAAAAATAAAAAATTGTATGCAGCTTTTCAGGAAATTATTACCAATATTGTTTGCGACTCTACTCTTCCAATATAAATATGCTGGTCTCAGGTCAGAATAAATTGTGCCTCAACAAGCTGTTGGGTTTGCATTTTTTTTGCTGTCTTTAAAACTGTTTCTGGAAGGTGTATATTTTTGATATTGAGAAACGTTCATGTTTCTGTTAACTTTACCAAATTGGTGAAAATATTTCATCAGTCTAAAAGCATGTCCTTAGAAAATGAAATTGTGCCTTTTATCTCTGTTTCCCCAAAATATTTTTTTACTGGTTCTTGCTGCTTTTTTTGAGCTATTGATTTTAACTCTAATTGCTCTGCATATTAGTATTGTCTAATATTGCGTTCTTCAAGTTGATTTATGAACTGAAGTTATTTGTGACCAAGACTTAATATAATGTTTGTATTTCTACTTAATGGTTTTGTTTGGATAACAAGAAAGTTATTATTTCCATGGCACACAATTTCTGATCCTTTTTCTATAACTCCCCTCACTGGAGGTGTTCAGCCAGGAGAGGAGAAGGCATAGGGGGATTTTATCTGTCTCAAGTGTACCACAAGAAGCAGTTGCCACACATCGTTCTATCTGGATATAAGAAAGTACTCTTTTATGGTGGGAATGGTAGAACAGACACTGGAACATGTTGCCCAGAGAGGCTGCAGAGTGGCCATCCTTGGAGGTCATTCAGAAGTTGATTGGACAGGGTTCTGGGCAACCTGCTTTACGTGACCCTGTTAGAGCAGGGAGATCAGACTAGATCTGCAGAGGTCCCTTCCAACCTGAATGAGTCAGTGAATCTACGATTTTGTGCCCAAACAAACAAGCAAACACACAAACAACAACTAAAAAAACACAACAGAAATAAATCCACAAGTAAAACAGTAAAAATATGATACATCTTTCTTGCTTTTAAATGTTGTGGAAACAATAATGAGGGTAAATAAGTATTTCCCTATGACTTCCATGAAAAATTCCTTCCTGTATTTTGTCTGTAACTTTACGTTTCACAAACTATCTGAAGTTTCTATAGAAATGTTAATATTTATCAATTATATCAGTCCAAAAATAATCTGGGAAACAAATATTTTCCTTTTTTTAAATACTTTTTCTTTTAAAGCAACAAAATCTCAAGGATTTTGAACTGTAAATGTGCACATTTATTCGTTTATTTTTCCCTGTCGTTCCTCTGTAAATTATTCTAAATCTTTTTCTGATTCTAACTTGGTTGTAATATATATCAATACAGAATCACTTGGAGGCAACTTTCTGTGGTTTAGTTTTGACAATTTGAGAATTACCAGGAAAATACCTGATCCTTTACGGCTTGTTAGAACCAGAATATTTTATTTTTCCTTTAGCATGGAATAAGAAACTAGATTGGAACATATTTCAGTATTTAAAAAAAAAAAAGACAACAAAAATAACCGACAAAATATTTTTCAGATGAATAGCGTAGAATTGCATATCTGTACATTTTCTATTAAATATCTTAGTCCACTTATGTGGCAGGTAGAACAACACGCTGTTTTACCTAGTGTGTAAATAAAGTGAGTTCCTGCTACTTTTCCTACATGAGTGTACAACCCCATCATGAAGGTACAAATGTATGAAGTATCTGATTCTCTGGTGAATATTTTATAATGCAAATTTACAGGTGATAGAGACAGTTAATGAATGAAGGCTACAGCTGACTTCTCAGGTAAACTAGGTTTGGAGAGAACTTGAGATTACTGTGTCTTGGAAATTTTTAATTGTTTTGAGAAACTTCAGCGTTAAAGAAAGGCAATTAATGTAGTTGTCTTCTGCAAATGACACTGTTTCCTTTTAAATGGAGCTGGAGATGCGTTAGTAGGATTTTGCTTTGTCTTTTTAATTATTAACAAAAATACAAAAATATCTTATGAAATCACAGGTAGAATGCCAATTTAGTCTGCATTTTGAATTACATGTAGAGATGCAAGCATATGCCTGCAGACTAACTAATCTTGATTATTACTTTTGTTAGTCACTTAAGAATTTTCAGATGAACTGTTTGTTACCGTGGTCAATTTTAGAAGAAAATTAACTTTACTAAATAGGTACCATAACCAGTAACTTTATTAACTGGTAATTAAAGAGAGATTATGACAAGTTTCTCTGAGTGTTATTGTAAATTACTGAGCAAATACAGAAGTTAACCTGATGGAATTAATTAGATGACATAAAACAAATGATATTGCAAACCAAATAGAATAAACCCTAAAAGGCATTTAATAATAAATGGAAATTAGTAGACCTATTAGTAACGTTATTTACAACTGAACATAATTCTTGAAAATAGCAATACAAGCTAAGCTTATTCCAAATTTAAAGTAGGAGCTTTGAAAATTTATATTTGGTGAAATGTTGAGCACTTGATTCCTAAAATCTTCACATCCCAAAAGTAGGGTTTGAAATTCTTCCTTCTTGAGGAGACATTTTAGAGAGGTAATCTGAAAAAACTAGGATGGTCAATTCTGCGCCATCTAGACTTTGCCAAAGGAAGTGATGTAAGAGTAACTAGCCCTTCAGTGGAACCTATTGTTACATTCAGTCTAGTCTAGAGCAAAGGAAAACACAATATAAAATGAACTAATTTCTTCTTTATCCAATTCATATTTTAAGTCTAACATTGTTTATCTAATTAACACAGACAAACCTTGTTAACAATAGAGTATTTGTTCCTTTTATGTGGAGTCATGCTCACCTTTCTGGTGTCTCTTTTTGTCTTAACATGAACGTCTTCCTTCTTTGTGCTGAGGGGAGTGGGAGGGAATGTACTACAATTTCTCAGCATCCACAGGTCAGCACTTGGAAAAGTATATTGGTGGTGTCACTTTCTTCTTTAGGTCCTTGTAGTCAACTGGTCTAACATCCCCAAACAGCCAGGTGTTCTTTTCTTTTTTATTTTGAGTGTGTATTTTGTTGTTGTTGATTCCTAGTTACTGTTCTGAGTTTGTAGAATAGCCTCCCTTCCTCCCATGGACACCAGGGACTGTTGCATCTTACACAGTGTCTACCTGGGTTAGTCAGAACTTCACTACATAAGATTGTCACAGAACTTAAGCTTAGACAGAGTAAGTAATAGCCTCTCTGTTACCAAACAATTGGTCTTTTGCTCAAACCAGCTAAAATCAGCTCTGTCCAAGGCAAACACAACTAAACACTTAGTTCTGCCATGACAGGTTAATATAACGCCTGTGGCTATTTAATGTTAGTGGGGTACACATCGTATTTATTGGGCTATATAAGTTGCCTGGAACAAGACTTGGAAAATTTTCGTAGACTTAAGATCCAGAACGCAGAATTCTCTCGGGCTGCTGCTTAGGTGATGCTAGTAAATAGACCATATATATGTCTGAGTTAGTTCTGTGGAAAATAAATTTTTTAATCAATTCTTTCTTCAGTCTGAGGGGATAAATGTCATGAGTTAGGGTTAAGGGAAAGGACAGGCAGGTGGTCAATGTCATTATAATTAAAAAAGAAAATTATGGGGTTTACAGACCAGATTTAGAGTAAATGATACAGAAAATGGAAGCATTAACAGTAAGGAGTTTAAAAAGGTGGAAAATTGTGCTTGACTGTCTGAGAAGTAGCATATTATATAAAAAGTTAAACTTTTTTGATAATGACATTGTCAGTAGTAAGGAAGAAAAATTTAAAAGGTAGCTTAGGAAATTAATTTTAAAATTTTGGCTGAATTGAGGGGGAAAAAAAAGTGACAACTTTCATTGACAGTGACAGAAATGGAATGCATAGTACACACTGCTGAATGCAGTCTCCTTCTTATTGATCAGTCCCAGTATCCATCACTAATTTATTAATTTTTACCTATAATCATGCATTATTTTTAGACAGTTATCTTACTTAAGAGAGATGTAAGAGTAATAGCTGTATGTTATACACATAACTATAATGTGTAAATCTTATAATAAGATAATAATATAAT
>NW_009704516.1:0-315 GCF_000703405.1 Apaloderma vittatum
AGGAGGACTCTTCACTCTTCCCCATGGCCATCGTGGTGTCCCTCTCACGGGAAGCAATCTTCACACTCTCTTCTCCACATGAGTCATCCCACGAAGGGCAATTCGTCACACACTGCCCAAACTGAGACACCTCACGAGGGGCAACCCATGCCTCATGAGTCTGACGTGCAGTATTTCAGGGGAAACTGCTTCAGCATGAGTCCCCCGCAGTGTCAAAAAAGTCCCACCGACCAACCTGCTCCAGCGTGGGCATCCACGCCCGTGGGCTTCCATGGGCTACTGGCTCTGGCAGCAACTTGCTCCGATACGGGGCTT
>NW_009704517.1:0-1028 GCF_000703405.1 Apaloderma vittatum
CGCTGATGCTGATGCCGGGTGATAGGCCTGGGGCTACGGCGTCGGTCTGTGTCAGAGCCGGGCTTGGGAACTGGATCTTGCTGTTCGGGACTTGCCAACAGGTTTTTACATCTGCTGGGCGCTGCTTCCACCTTCCCGTGAAGGGCCGTACCCTGTCCTGGGGAGACTGACATTTCCTCGGCTGGGGGTTTTTCGTGGCATTTTTTTTGCTTGCAAACTCAGATTGCGATAAAATCCCACTGCCACTGGTGGGGTGTGGCATACCAGATATCAAGTTTTAGTGATTTTATATAGTTGGGTTTTTTTTAAATACGAATGGATTAACAAAGAAGAATTTTAATGAAGGACAGGAAGATAAAAATGGTGCAATCTGGAACAAACTGAAATCTTCCTCCGCACTGCTTGGGCCATGGGTGAGACTGACCAAGTCAGAACCGTTTTCACTACTCGTTGTCTCCTGGGGTTGTAAAAGTGCTCCCTGAAAGATCTCTCCAGATCTGTCTACCCAACGCTGCCTGGAAATGGGTGCTGCGGGAAAGATTTAATGAAATTCCTGTTGATTCCCATCCCCCAAGTGGATACCAAGCCTGTGGAAAGGCCTGGGAGGTCAGGAGAAAGGAACAAGTAGGAAGAGGACGAAAACACACAATCCGCTGGACCTTCCCCTCCCGCCCCCCTTGCAAAGAAAGGATTTACAGCTCAACCTTGCACCAGCTGTTCCTCGGCTTTAACAGTCAAGAGAGAAATAAATAAAATTAAACGGCCACCACCAGCCAGCCAGTCCTGGTTCCTGGTGAAATCAGGGAGAGTGTTTCTGTGACCCCCTCCGGCGAGGGGGAGGAGGAGTGGTGCTGAGAGGAAGCCGGGCAGATTGCTTGCGAGACGACCAGCGACATCGCAGGGCAGATCAAAAAGGAGAAGTGGCTTCCCCAAGACTCCCCGAGTGGCTTCTTCACAAGACGTTTACCAATACCTCGCTCTTTCCCAGGGTGCTTGTGCGTGGGGAGGCTCGCCCGGCTCCTCCTGCC
>NW_009704518.1:0-63252 GCF_000703405.1 Apaloderma vittatum
GAGCTGGGTCTCTTTAGCTTGAAGAAGAGGATGCTGAGGGGTGAACTCATTCATGTTCATAAATACGTCAAGGGGGAGTGTCAGGAGGACAGAGACAGGCTCTTTTTAGTGATGTCCAACGACAGGACAGGGGGCAAGGGATACAAGCTGGAACATAAGAAGTTCCACAAAAATATTAGGAAAAACTTCTTCACTGTTAGGGTGTTGGAGCACTGGCACAGGCTGCCCAGGGAGATTGTGGAGTCTCCTTCTCTGGAGACATTCAAAACCTGCCTGGACGTGTTCCTGTGTGACCTACTGCAGGTGATCCTGCTCTGGCAGGGGGGCTGGACTAGATGATCTTTCGATGTCCCTTCCAACTCCTAACATTCTGTGATTCTGTGATTAAATGCTGAGACTTTTTTCCTGCTTTGGAGGAACAGCAGGCAAGGGTTACAAAAATTTTTGGCACAAACAAAACCTTTGATAGGTAAGTGCGGCCAATTCCACTTTATGGTATGTCAAGATCCAGAGTAGATGTAAAAGATCAACTGAAAATGAAAGAAAATTATTGTTCTAGGATACTTTCAGCATCAAATTTTCTTGGGAAAAGCTGCTGATACCACCCACCACAGTGTTTTCCTATTCTTTTTAATGCTAAAAATCCACAACTTCAAATCATTCATATGAAGGTGCATTGAAGTTTACTGATAAAACTTTCAAGTAAATACATACAAAACTTCATGTAAACTAACTCAGAAATAAAAACATTTAAAGGTATCAAACTAGTAGAAGAAATTTAGTCAAAGATTAGCAGAGAGCACATCCTGAAACAAGAATCAACTCTCCTATTCCTTTATAATACACAAATGTCATTCTAATCTAGAAAAACCTGGTCACTTAAGATACTAAGCAAACCATATTTAATATGTATAAAGCTACACAAAAATACACTAATATTTATTTTAACTTTTTTCTTGATTTCTTTTTCTTAAGGTGCTACTTTGCACTGCACCATTAGCAATGAGATGGACATGAAGTCACAGACACATGTAAAAGACAAAGGGCCATCAAAAGACAAGACAAAACAGGGAAAAAGAAATGAAAACACCAATCAATCTTTCCAGAGTTTAGCTGGGCATACCTGCTCTATTAAGGGGCCAAATCGTAAGGATCATGTGTAAAGAACGTGAGAATTAGTCAAGTAAGTATATATGTAAATGATATAACTCCAAAATTTAACGCACGGCTGCAAAGCTGTCAACCTAAACTGATAAGAATAGCTGTCAACCTAAACTGATAAGAATATATTTAATTCATATGCTCATGGCATTATGCTGGATTCAATCCAGCAGCCACTTTATCTCAAATTTTGATAGGATTATTCCACTGAGAGCTTGCATTACCAATTCCTACCTTCTAGCTAGAAGAAGCTGAACTAACTGAGTGCATCAGCACCACAGCTTTTGACAGTTTGGGTTAAAACTTGCTTTACACTCCAGTAGGTTCATTGAAGCTCAGCTCAGTCTAAGGGGAGTGCTTGGCTCCCCTCCTACACTTCGGCAGCCCAGCTGTGAAATTAGTGGCCCAGTAGTACCAGCACTTCTCTCACGTTTTATTTATCTTTCACAGAGGTTCACTGTAATAAGCTTTGATTGCTGTGAAGAAGCAGAAGCCAACAGGAAAGCTACCAGAGATGGCGTTTGACACATGCTAACCCCAAGACCCATTTTACCAGCTTAAAACAAACACCCAGCCTGAAAATCGAATGCCCCTGTCGTCAGTAGATTTGGCAATGATTTCAGTGGGATTAGGATTTCAAAATAAGTAACGGGCTTAGCACAGCTCCCAGCACACCACCAGCCCTTTCTGCCTGACATCAGGGCTAAACCTCACCAACGAACGAAAAACACGTGGAAAGATGTAAAGGAGGCTTAGGAATGATGCCAGCGCACAGCAAGAGAGCAGCAGTGAGAAGCAGCGTCTGGCATACGCACTTGATTTTCTGAGGGAATGGCATGCACAGGATGGTGTGGATGAAGGTGGTGGTGAGGATGATGAAGGTGGTGAGGATGATGAGGTCTCATTTAAATCTTCTGGATTTATCCAGTAGGCACGAGTGTCCCGATTACCTTTCTTACTAGTACAGCTGATGTCGCACTGGAAAACATCTTCGCAGCTGTCACTTTGCAAGCGCTCCTTCTGGAGAAGTTTGTCCACTCTCTGTATAATACACTCCAGACTTTTGTCAACATTCAGCCAAACTTTCTCCTTAAAAGAAAACGTTTCTTTCTCAATTTAAGTAACAAATCCCTTGGAAATATATTTCCCTGTGCGAGTCTAGTCACAATTCCTCTGCAAAGTTTCCTCTGGGCTACTGCATTTACATTCGTGCAAATACAAACTCTGGATATATAAATGACATATACCAGCACATCAACAATATACAGCAACATGACTTGTGTGGCAAACTGCAAAGCTACTCCCTAAGTAAATTTGCTAAACCATTTTAAGTGCCTCTTCCTGCACCATCATTCCAATTTCCAGTTGTTTATTCTTGAAACTCATGTTTGACATAATAATTGTATACAATCAAACATCTTTTTCCCTATACAACTCAGTGAATAATAGATAAAATTACTCTATTGTATTACTAGATACGTTACTGGATTGGCTTTATTCATATCCCATTACTGTGAGTTTGACTGTAAGCCCAAGTATGCCAAAACAATTAAAATTAGCAAGGATCCACTTCCAAAATGAATTGGATCTTATTTCTAAATTAATATTTCACAATATTAATACTGGTTTTAATTAATCTTGATTATTTTTGAGATTTAATTCACTTCTGTTTACATTACACAACAACAGAATACACACAGCCCAATTCTCATTTCAGTTGGCACTGTGGTAAGGAAAACCATTTAAATTCTTCATGCAAACAGTTTTAAAATGCTGATCATAATCAAAACAGATGGACTGCAAGTTCTAAATATTTAGATAAAAGCCAGGAAGGTTGAATTGCATAGCTAACAGATGTAAATTATGCTTTACCTTGGAGAAGTGTAAGAGCCCTTTGTAGCACGGTCGGGTTTTTTACTTCAGAAGCTCTTACTGTAACAATCTCCATTGTTCAGGAGATCCAGAAATATTTATGAAGGTCTGTTTGTATGCCTATGCCAAGGAGTAACTGAGCCTAAGCTAGAGGGAGTGTCTTTGCTAGGTGACCAATGTACCAAAAATAGTCATCCTATGAATATCTGGTGAGCAGTTACAGAGCTTATAAAAAAAGAACACAGCAAAGAAAACCTAAAAAGAAGAAAATATTCACCACTCCACCAAGTGAACGTACCCATTCCTCTTCATGCCAGTCCACCTGCAGAGAAGATCGACTATTTCTTCCTGTCCATCTGGCCACAAGCGTATCCTGATCATTCCTCAGCATCACTTGCTCCCCTTCTCCAGAGGTTGGAGATGCTTTTGAAGCGATGTAGTCTGGCCTTGCAGCATTCAGCCCGTGTATTGAATTTGCCAACAGCTTGCAGTCACAGACTGTGACAAGTTGCCGGGTCTACAAAGCAATAAACACCTCACATTTTAACAACTTCTCATTATTCTATACACAATTTATGCTATATTCTTGCGCAGAAAGAAAAAAGAATTATCGCCCTGTAAAAGAAACCAGCCATTGTCTAGGAGTCTCTAAGGTACCCTTAAAATGATTTTACAGAATAGACTTAAAAAGCAATAAAGCATTCCAAAATACAAACAGCACATTTTCAGTCAGTATTACTGCATTAGCCACGCAATTGTTGAAAATTTCCCTAATAAATGTGCAATTCACCTTTACTTGCACTTCACTCTCCATTGATAAAAGCTTAGGACAATGTGCAAACATTTTTATACCCAACAGAAAGGCTGCCACACCAAAGAGAGCATGCTTAACTCCACCATCCTGCATGAAATTGTAACAAGACTTAAGAGGATGGCTGATTATAAAATGCACTAGTCAGTGCAACTTCTTCCCTGTCTTATTTAGTCATGTTGTAATTAATGGATTTCTGTAAGTTTACATGAACGTAAAAAGTATCTGGCCTCTTAAAAAAAGAAAACAACAAACAAGTCCTTACTATTTTATATATACACATTGTCCAGCTGCAGAAAATCCCACGGATCAGTGATACATGCTGTACTCATTTAGAGTGAATATTATAAAAAATAATATATTTACAAGGGGTCACATTATTTATTGCACTCTGCGTAGTTGTATGCATATCCCCTCCACTGGGACAAGTTGTGGCAAGTTGACTGGTCATTACTGCCATTTACAACCTTCCGATCTGCTGCAGGGGTAGAAAAGCTCAGTAAAACCATATTTGGGTTTTTGTCCCTGTAAATAAGATTGTATTCAGCTGTGGCTCCAGTCTGGTTTCTGTGAGCATCCACCAAGAAATAACTGATTCATATTACTATAATTTAAACAAAGGCCATGTCAGCATTATTCCTCATTTAACCAGTGGAGAAATATAGAATTGTTTCATTAACTTTTGCCCAGTTGCTGCTGCTTGACAGAGGAATGTTAAAACTACCCACCAGGTAGTTACGGAGAAAAAGTTGTAAGAGAAAGCAAAGAATGCAAAATTCTGAAATACGATTAATGAATAGATGGAACCAGGGGACATTGCTCTCCACTGCACTCTGAAGAGGAGGTGAAGGCAAGAATGTGAAAAGTAGGAGACAATCTAAATAAAAAGCAGTGAATTTTAAAAACTGGTCTGATTTTGCTTTTTCTAAAGGACTGTACATGTTATAATACACCACTGAACAAGGTAAAATACATGTTTCAAGAAAACCTACTAAAGATAGATACAGAGGAAAAAAACACATTCATTTCAGTGTGGAAAAGTATTATTCTCCTACCTTGTCTGCTAGGATGGCAAGTGTTCTTTCAAGGCCATTAGCTGATCTATCCTTGGCAGCTCTTGAGAGCCTTTCTGCATAGTAACTGACTTGCGTTTTCAAGGTGTTGATCTGTGCAATAATTTCCTTTGCTCTAACAATGTCCTGTGGGATGTATATTATTGACTGGGAACCTGTAGAAGTGCTGAAAAAGAAAGACCGATTTTAGGGGAAAATTTGGTCCAGAGGTACACACATTACTGTGGCATGCTGGGGAATTAATGGCAGACAACAACAATAATTTACCTAAGCTAGCAATCAACAGTGAAAGGCCAGTGGGCAATTGCACAGCAGGAACACGATCCTAGAGCCTTCTCTGCCTTTACTGAAAGCATTTAGGTGCAGATTTACTAATCCCTTATGCCAAGGGTCTGTGGGCAGATCTTGTATACCAGAGGGACAGTTTTGCTGAGAAGAATGTGTGCGATAGATTTTGCCATCAGATACAGAACCACTGCTGGCAGAGACAGCTTGCCCCACTCTCCCTCTCCTTACAACACAGACACTTCCCTGAGACCTGCTTTACAGGCCTGTTTTATCACATAGGTGCTAGCACCACGAAAAGAAAACCTCCGCTCCTAACACAGAAATGCCACCCAGATCCATAATGCAAACTCTGTGGAATTCACAAAAGATCCTTCTGCTAGTACATTATTTCCTCTGTGGCAGAGGTGATTCAAGTTACACCAGCAAAAGCAATCTTATATAAAAAACCAAAGTATACTCCAGGTTAATCCAAGGACTTAGTGTAGCTTCTGTTAGCACACACTTACTGTGCTAAAGTAGGGACATGATACAACTCTAGCATAAACTCACCTGTAACAGTATAAACTAATATCCAAATTTGGGCTTTTCCATATAGTAAGGAAAATAAACTATACCAATAAAACATAACTTTATACTGGAGTACTGAAGCTCCACTATGACTGCTTACTTGGCAGTGGCGGAGAATAATTTATTTTCTCTGAATTTAGTTGTCTACAGAAGTTACTCATCTAGTTCAAGACAGGTACTTGGACTCCCTCTGTAACGGCTGGGAGAGAGAATAGCACTTCTAAAGGGTGATTTAATCCTGTCTAAGAAGAGCCATTCACAAAAGCTGCCTTTTAGTTTAGAAGATTACTTTAAGCTGAGGTTGTGCTTCTAGTTAACTCTTGGGAACCAATCCGCTACTTCCCTTTGCCAAGCAATACGCTGTTTTATCCCTCCCAGTAGCAAAGCTATATATAAAGATCAGGCCTTTACATTGGCTTTGGCTGTGATGCCCATTCATGACACGGCATCAAGCATGAGGTGACACCAGTTGTATTGTATCTAGATTTTACTCAATTTTTTTTCCCAGTCATTAATGGCTTCAGTACAGTAACAGTGCAGAAGAAGCTGCTGTTTGCACCAATGCCAGGACTCTTTGATGGGCACAGCTACGCTGAGAGACTACACAGAGAGGAGTTACGTTTTCAGGCACAGTTACCTCAGGTCATGGCCATCAAGGAGTGTGAATTCCTTGGCTAGCCCTAGAGCAACACTGTTAACTTTTGCAGCATGTCTGTGAAGTAAGACACGAGGGTTGTGTGGAGCGTGCTTTCAAATCTTTGCCAGAAATACCAGTTCTTGTCCCTTAACTAATATTAAGGCAAGGGAGGAGCTTAATCCCAGTGTCTGTTCAAGCTCCATTACAAGAAAAGACAAAGGATTTGTTTTCAAAGGATATATATATAACAGAAGTGATTCTTGAAAGAGTTTCCTTTTTTGTGTCCCTCTGGTCACCTACTTAAGTGGGGCAGAGAACAACCACTCTCCAGTATTGCTACGCCATGCAGCAAATTAATCTCTGTATGTGATTTGTGCTTTCTGTTGCCCGGTGATCTTGGTGACAATTCCTCTGAGCAATTTGTTTCCACGACAGTGTGGTTAACATGCATAAAGACATATTTGGTAGGAAAGGCCATGCAGCATGTTGAGATCTATTTAGAATTATTACATTTTTAATCACAAACATTTGCTGGGATGATCAAGGGGAAAAATTTATGGTGTAAATTCACATATATTTACTTTCCAACCTGCAACTGCTTTTTCAAATGAACAGCTCTCATTGTACTGTATCAGCAAACTGAATTAAGGGTTCAACCTTCAAAATGAGTAATTTAGAGCAGAATGTCTGTGCTGTTGAACCATCAAGTAACCTTTCCTTTTCATAGCACGGAAAATCACAGTCCAAAGAAAAATAAACAAAAGTGAAGTGCAAATGTTTAAATGAAGACATGGGTTACAAAAATATTAACCATGTCCAATCTATCACCATATAGATTTAAAGATATGTGGAATTATCTTTATTATCTTCTACCTCTGGCAGAGAAGTGTCTCTGTCCAGAGAGTTTTCACTGGAAATAGCGGAAAAAATATAAAATACTTGTGTTCTGATCTTCAGTTTTCTGACTTCTCATGATCAGAGAGCCAGGAAGCTAGCTGTTCATTACAAACAAACATTGCAGATGAGATTAAATTCATTCACACATCATGTTCTATAAAGCAGCTACAATACTTAGAGCACAATTAGGGATGCCATGATGCATGACATTAAAAAGCCCTGCACACTTTAAAACACACCAGATCTTTGCCAAAGAAAAGAAAGAAAATTAAAAATAAACCAATCCGAAGAACAGAAACCCTCTCTACAGAACTCTCAGGAACAGAAAACTCACCAACACTCCTCATAACTGCTAAAAAAACAAAAAACCAAAATAAAATTAGCAGATTGTTAGCAAATACCAAAAGCAGAAAACAAAACAAAGGATGTTTGAGGAAATAACTTCTTTGAGCCATGTTTTTAACAAGGGGGGTATGTAACAATTAAACTTGTATGCAAAAAAATCACAGATTGCCAGATGCCCATATGTTGTTCTGGGGAAATGTTGTGGCTGCACCAAGCACAGTTTTGCCAATGAAAGGAGAAAGAATTGAATGATGTTGAAGTAACAGTGACACTGAGGTGATGGATTTCAGTTCTACTATACTGGCTTTTATGATAACATAAAAGTACTTAAAAGGAAAGTTATTATTTGAATGTTGAACCTGCAGTTTTTATTGATCCAGAAGGAATAGTTCCATAAAGCTTAGAGAAAAAGTACTGGGCAGAAATTAGGCTCACTGATCAGCTTAATTATTTGGTAAGTAGGCAAAAATAAAAAGGAAAAAAAAAAAAAGATGACGACATGGGAACTTAGATATTGCAGGAGTGAGGCCCACTTCAGTAGCTGAGTTGACAGAAGGTTATTTCAGAAAGCAACAGTGGTATCAAAAGAACAGGAAAGGTGAGCTTAGCATAACAGTGTTTCCAGGTTCACAGTTTCCTGTAGTCCTGTCCTAGTGCACTCTCAAAGTCAGGAATAATTACATCAGGCATATTTTGCATCAGTCTTTTTATCAGTACATATCTGACTGATGTTCACAGGATGCTGCTACTCGCTTCACTGCCAAAATTAATTCTGCAGTTGGCAGAGCCTGGTTCCCACGTCACTCCCTCTTCTCATCAGCTCCAAATCCTACAAATCCTTTCTTTGGAAGGGCATTATCAAGGTCTCCTTTTCCCTGACTACAATGACTCCTTGTCCTGATGCTCTCACTCTTACTTGAACTCTTGATAATGCAGCAAAAGTAATGATAGAATCATAGAATGTGTTTGACTAGAAGGGACCTATAAAGGTCATCTAGTTCAAGCTCCCCACAGTGAGCAGGGACAGCTTTAACCAGATCAGGTTGCTCAGAGCCCCATCAAGCCTGACCTTGAATGTCTGCAGGGATGGAGCCTCCACCACCTCTCTGGGCAACCTGCGCCAGTGTTTCACCACCCTCATTGTAAAAAACTTTTTTTCTAACATCTAATGCAGACCCAGGAAGCATTATCCCTTCTTTGGGTGCTGAAGTGAGTGCCATGCCAGTCTCTCCCCTTAGCATGTGTGACCTTCCCAATTTCTACCCCTTCCTCTAGCTCATATGGTAGCACATAAAGAGGTCACTAGGGAGTCCCTGAAGATAGGACTGTGGAGATCAAGTATCCCACCTGCAGAGCAGAGTGAGGCATCCTGATTTGTGCACAAAACTTGAGGCAAGGCAGAAAAGCCTCCAGCAATAGTCCCAGAACCAAACCCAAGTTGTCAATGAGGAATTTGCCTATCAGGCACAGCTGTTCTGTACTGAAGAGAGTTCAGCCACAGGACCTTGAAGCTATGAGATGGTTGAAAGTTTCCTGAAAATAATGGGTTGAAAGCATGATGTAGTACTGCTGAGGAGGTTCTACAGATAAATTTTCTAATCCACAATTAGGCAGAAATCAAATTCAACACTTAAATTCCTTAAAGTGAACGAAGAAGTATCCAGGGAAGTTAAAGATTTCACTAAAAGGACTCTTAGAATGAGCCCATCAATAAACAAACAAATACAGTAATATAAAGGGGAAACTGTTTTCCAACTCATTCTTTGGAAAAAAATACAAAATAATCTTCACATCATATAGTAGAACTATTGAATGAAGTGTAACAAAACCATAGAATGGAGTGATGTTCCACATCACTGAGCATGGACCAGGAGGAAAAGGCACAATCACAGTTAACACAATAACATTTCTACTTACTGTTTCTTTGCCTCTTCAAATTTATGCAGCTTTTTCCGCAAGCCACCTGATTTAAAGCCTTGACAATGAGCTGCTGGTGCTCCTATGGTGACTATGTCGTAGTTCTGATCTGGGATGGACAAAAAGGACTTACAAATGAAAGCTTGTCTTCTTTAATGTGGACAAACAACTGTGGAAATTCAAAAACTATGCTGAAAGTAATTTTTGTAAAACTTTGTGCCAGTGTTTTGATGGACATGGAAAACTGAATTGGTTTAGGGGCTCATGAAACTCATCAAGTACTTTTGAGGCGAAAGAACCATACTCAAACGCAAGTTCTCTGCTTCTCTAATGTAGAAGATCGACAGTGCGTAAGAAGCCTTCAACATTGGTCTTTGCACAAAACTTGCCGTTATCAGTATCCCTCACATGCATGCATGGGACAAGCATGTGTCCATGGTCAGTGGGAATTAGTGTTAAAAGAAGGGAAAAATTAGGTTATTTACGAAGAAACAAGCCTAATGTGAACAAACTGGTGTGATTTCACATAATCATGCATGATGGTCCCCAAGAAAAAGTGCACAAGCTTAACAACTAACAACAGTCAGAATCTTTGCTATTCTTCTACAGTTCAAAATGACTGAAAGGGACATAGTTAACTCCAGAAGCTAGTTTTCTGACCTGTAGAATTGCAGTAATTATACTTACACCTCTTCTTTTGCAGAGAGAGTTGGAATCTGAGGATAGAAGGTGCTACAAAAATTCCAAGTAGTGCTAGTACTAAAGAGCAGTAGTGTGTAGAAACTTGGCTATATGGTTGAGGACGGAAATCCATAAAAAAAAAAAAGTAACAGAATAATGTGAAGAAAGAGAGAAAGAAACAAATACCTGATCCTCCATCATCCTGGACTCTCATTCTCTGTATATGTAAATTCGTAGGAACAAATTCCAATTTTTTATCAGCTTTCAAGCTACTGGCTTTAAATGAAGGACCTGAGAAATGCAGGAGGAAAGTAAGTATAAAAACCCTCTGCTTCTGCTTATGCTAAAACATTCAAGGAGCTTCATTCATCATTTGCTACATGCTGAAAGTAAAGCAGAGAAAAGAAAATAAGATATATCTTTCTTCACTGTTCATAATTGTTCTCTACTTTAATGGTAAAACAGGAGAATGAATAAGAGAAGATATATATTCCCAGATTGTTAGCAAACTCACAATAAATGTTAATAAGGAAAACTAACAATAGTATTTTTTACTTATCAAACATTCTGAGTTCCCAATTTCAGAGAAGCACTAATTATCACCATTGAGTAGTACCACATTATTATGAAAATCACCTTTATACTGGTGCAGGTCAGTTAGATTTTCCTGATAAGTTAAAATAATTGTTTGGTACTGAGTAACTATTTGTCGACGAAGGCTTTCCCAACAAGGAGACAGTTCTCCCAGTTCTTCTAGTTCACAAACCCTGGGGAAAAAAAAAAAGAAGAGGGGAAAAAAAAAAGACAAGAAAGGTGTTCAGCTCCGTCACCCACTTGACCAAGAACAAGTTTCACATTGTGTCAATGTATTACCATCCTGAGCTGACACATTCTCAATTTACTCTGGTCTAATGTAGTCATCAGACTGGAAATGCTTCCAAACACAGGTCCCAAAGCACAGCTTTGCTCCAGCAGTCCGTAGGTTCATAGGTTCCTCACAGGCACAATATACTGTGCTCGCCCCCAAGGAGGCTCAGGTGCTGGTCATAACCAACGCTTCCCACCTTTCTGCAGGAGCTCTCAAACTATATGGTCACTTGCAAATGCTGGGCACTGTCATCAAGTCAGGAGATTTGGGAAAATAAGGACCCTTTTTAGGCCACTCCACTGAACTTTGGTGTCTCTCAAATCGGAAGTGTGACAGAGCTTAGGTGGGAAATTAGCACCTCTCTGGCATTAGCTACAAAGAGTATCACGGAATCATAGAATGTTAGGAGTTGGAAGGGACCTCAAAAGATCACCTAGTCCAAACCCTGCCAGAGCAGGATCACCTACAGTAGGTCACACAGGAACGTGTCCAGGCGGGTTTTGAATGTCTCCAGAGAAGGAGACTCCACAACCTCCCTGGGCAGCCTGTGCCAGTGCTCTGTCACCCTCACAGTGAAAAAGTTTTTCCTAATATTTTTGTGGAACCTCCTATGCTCCAGCTTCTAACTGTATCTGTGCCAGATATCTACACAACAGTTTAGAAGGCCAGGCAGGGAGGTTAAACACTAACAAGAGTCTGGGGAGACAAAAGATGAGCCAACAAACCCTTCAACCACAAGATTCCAGATTTTAGGCATTCAGGTTTCACCATAGGTGGAATAAAGGACAACTGGGTACCCTTAGATGTGAACAGAAAACGTCTGGCCTTCCCATTGCACCCCAATCGCTAGGTTATCAGTCACAATTCTGTTACACAGTGTTCCCCAAAAATGCTGCTGGGAAAATATTCAGCATATTTCACATTCTGCTTGTATTACTGTCTTCTTGGATTAAGATATTATTTGGAACAAACAAAGAAAGGAAAATGTAAACAAGTCAACACCAGACACTTCCACAGCATATTACCACAGAAAAGGCAGAACAATCATTGGCCAAAAGGATCCAGCAGTTCTTTTTGCAGTTCTCTCAACATCCCCAATCCATATTTTTAATCAAATGCCTGTATATAATTTAAGACAACATTTCACAGAACAATTCCCCCTCCGCATTTTTTAGGATATTATCAGAAGGAAGCAGATTTCCAAGAAAATCATCAGATTAATTTGCCAGTAGGCGACAGTGTAAACTATTATTTGTCAGTGACTTGGAAAAAAGACACTTGCAGTTTCCTCTTGTAAACTGCTTTTGCATCAAATGCTATTATGACTACCTTGTCAATCTCCTGGCTCAAAACTAACCATGCCTCCAAGCCCAGGTCATCCTGAAGTACATTCACAGCTTAACACTTCAAGTTTACTTGTTTGTCTCATAGGTCTAAGGGGATGTGCATGCCATAAATAATTAGGTAGTCAAAATATCCCCAGGTTAGACATTTCCTTTCAAAGAGCTCTGGCTTAGAAGAGGTTTATGTAAGATGTAACAGTTGTGATTTCCAAGGACATTTTAAAAGTCACCAGGATGTTAAGACGGAAGCAGCTGTGCTTGTGTGGCTGTCCGGCATTCCTCTGAGCTGCAGCACAGAGAACAGAGAAAAGAGCGCTTGGCCAAATCTGAGAGATCCTCTGGATGAAAAGTGTGACTGCATGTCACTGAGGGCCATCTCAACTGAACAGAGAAAAGGAAGTCTTTCTTGTTATTACACAAAAGTCATATTTACCTTTGAGCCATGCAATTCAGAGCATAGAAAGCTGAATTAGCAATCACCTGGGCTGTTATTAACCTGTAACTGTACATTATATTTATCCATTGATTGCTATATGATTGTAGTAAGAGCCTCTGAATGGTCACATTTCATGGCCAACACCTTAAGAAACTTCACTGTCCACAGCCTTACAGAAAGCCACATTTTCTTTACCTCATTCACTCTAAATTCTTCTCTTACTATCTTCAAGTCCTTAAACTACATCCATCAAAGCTTATGGGCAAGCTTGCCAGCTCTTTACATTACTATGACTGTAGCATATAATGAATAGGTGTTTTTAAATGTACAGTGTGGAAAGCTGTAGAGAAACAAAGACTTAAAATAAACGAGCAGCCCGTGTCCAAATGATAATGGCATATCTCAAGCCCTCTCCATCAAGGCTGTTGCAGGACAGTTAGGTAAGATACAGCATTCACTCTAGAGAGTCTAACCTTTTAAGTGCATGTCACTAAACTAAAACTCAACAGTAGAAAAAAAATAAATTAAAAATCAGTCTGAACCTCAGAAACTTAGTCATGTCATGCATTAGTTTTTTCCATATGTTACAAAAAGTTACTATCTTCCTGTGAAAATTTATCATTTTTGCAAAATATGAAAATACCTAAAAACAGTGGCTTCTGCCATGAGTAACACATGATTTGCTTTCACAATATCCCCAAGGAATTTAAATGTGTGAATACAGGATAATGATGGCAATAGATAGTTTTACTTTCAGTTAAGATCAGGCTTAGTTAGGTCTCTAGGAGTGGATTCAAATACAGACAAAATAAAAACCTAATGCTCAAAAATATAGCTAAAATTCTTTTCCCATCCCAATCTTGGCTTTAACAAAGGATACAAAACCCACTATGTTTGCAAACCATAGCCCACGAATATAGGGAAGTAAAACTCATAAATGAGTATGCTGTCTGGAAGAGAATTAATTGCTTCAAGAAGAAGCAAATTCAGAATAAACCTACCAAATGCTTAAAGATTTTCTTCTCCCTCCCACCTCCTAAAATGAGAAAAAGTCATTGGTGTTCTAGAGTGTCTCACTTTACCCGTTTCCATTCTGTTTCTCTTCCGTTCAAACCTATTCTTCTGACTCGCAAAGACATCTCTTAGGTCACTGAGTAGAGTCAGCGCTCCTGTCATCTATCTTTGTTTTGGTTTCATAGCACAGAAGGGAACTGACTTCTTCAGGGATCAACTTCAAAGTGGTTCATATTTTTCTTCTCTGCTACTCTAATTACTCATTCCACTCAAATGGTTTCTGTGTTTTCTCTACTCCCCTCTCAAAATCCACAGCAGGCGGAGTTATTACTCTTTCATTTATACTGTCTCATCTATCCAGACTTCCCCCCACCTATGAAACATAGAGTTATGCTTTATTTTTAATTCAATCTCATTTTCCTCTTTATATTAAAACTAAACTAAGTTTAAAATCAAAGTGTGCATATATTTATATATAAAAAAGATAATGTGACAGTCCTAAGAGAGTCTCACAACTGAGGCCATATTCTGTGGCCTTATCACTACTTTTGTGAGAGGAACAGGTAAGTCCAAAGCACAGCTAACTGCGGCACAATCCAGAGCGTTCACTGGGTCATCAACAGTCTCCCATCAGCACCTCTGTATGTTCCCACTGCCATATGATCAAGCCCAAACTCTATACTCTGCCATGAAATCTTATACCCTGTAACTGTATGGCCAGCAGCTTGCTGCTTGTATTATGTTTCTGCAGTGCCTCTATGCATTGACACAGATATATTCCTCGGTAACTCAGTAACAGCCGTTGCTGTTGTACAACTGCATGTGTAAACTGATGTGAACTCACCGGGCTGCGTCTTCTTCTAGAAGCAGCTTCACGAATTGCCTGGGGATGTGCAGAGACAGGATGCTCTCAGCCATCTGCTCCAAGATTCTCAAGTGGTTTCCATCAGTGGTTGGGAAGCGATACATTCGGCAAATGGCGCCACCAAATACTTATGGAATTAAAATCATTTAAGCACAGGGTTTGAGTTTAAATGTACAAAGACTCTCCTTTTTTAAAGTAAATGGCATCACTTCACTACCATGCTGTAACACACTGCTCTACAGATCTTGTTTAATCAGGCATCAGTCTAACTTTTCCAAGCATGGTCATTCCACAATGACCATTCTTCTAGCGTTTGCAGGAAAAGTCTCCAAATGATTTAAAACACCAGTAAGGAAATGAAATAGATATTCAACTTCTGAAATACTTTTTTTTTAACCCCCACACACTGTGCATTGTTCTCACATGTAATCATTTGCTGGAAAACTAACCCTTCTTCAAGAACTTTCTTTTTTAAAGCAACTGCTTTCCTCTGTTCCTCCCCTTCCCTCCCAATGATTGCTTAGGAATAGACTAGCAAATTGCATGGAAAATTTTATACTACGGTCAACTTAATGTCAAAAGTTTGCTTCTGCTGTTTTTACTGCACAACATATTGCAGATGACAAAATAATTTATTCTTGTATGACCCTCAAAGGCTGCTAAATCAGTAGCCTGTTCCTATTCAAATGAAACATCTGGTTAAGCACCCTGGGGCCACAGGCAGGCAGCAAGAGATTAGCTTTTACTGATGCCTAAAGCTTACTTGTTGCAACCCACAGCAACTTACTAGATTTCAGTAGTGCATCCTTCCGTAACGAAGCATATTTGGATCTGATTCCTAAAGATTCTGTCAAACTTTCATCAACTGGCAACACCATCTAAACAAAAACAAAACCCACAAATAGTAAAGAATAAAACCTCAGTTCCAGGGCAATATGCAGTGATGACCCTATTGCACCGACTTGAAAGGAATATTCAACACAACACGTGGTTAAAATAACTATTTCAAATATGTTTACTGTAGAAAAAATCTAAGCATTCTTATTTATTTCTACTGAACAGTTCAAAATGCTGTAAAAGGTTTCATCCAGCCCTTCAAGTACTTCATGTTAGCATAGCTCCAGAGTCCTTAAAAGTATTGCATCAGTATGTGGCAGCTACAGTTCTGGCTTGATATAAGGTGATACTAATCCATATCGTGACTGAGATGCACAAATATGAGTGCAGTTATCACCAAGATATTCAGAACATAAGGTTTACAGAATTAAATATAGGCTGAGAAAGGACTATAAATATATGTTATAAGACAAAATTTGTGGATAAAAAAATAAATAGAGTATTGAAGTGACATGTTCAGTTTTATTAATATCTTTTTAAGTTTCCCATTAAAATTCTGGAAATTCCCTGAGCATCCCCATTGCAGCTTTGCTTAATGCCATCTTCCAATTCACCAAGTGAACTAGATTACTATATCTTTGTGAAACTGGTTATCAATGCACCAAGGGCACCAATGTACAGCACCACATGCCTATTCTGATGAAGGGCATAAGCCCTTGAAGCTAAAGCTTAACTGTAAACTAAAATATTCCCCAGGACTTTTAACCCCAAGCATGAGCACCAAGAGCCCTACAAAACATACAACTGCTTCAGGGGATTAGGCTGTTCTTTACAGTATTTTGAAATTGTAAAGCACTACTAAACATCAAGATGGGCAGGAAAGCAGACAGCAGGTGTCGGCCTAGCTTATTTCAATGCTGGCAATAAATCCGCGCTTTTCTGAATTTTATACAATACTCACCCTTCCATTAACTGTATCAGGTGACCTTGTCACTGGAGGCCTTTGGTCAGTTTTTTCCTCCATTTGCCATCCAATAACTGTAATGTTACCTACACGGTCACTTTCAGCCGACCTGCAACAAACACTCTGCCTTGAGATTTTTTTGGAGGTGGACCTGTTTATCAACAAGGGAACACTTATAAAAGGCTATTAATCTTCAAACTTAATGAGCATTTCAAATAGGAAGCTTTTCAACTTCATTTTACATATTTTACAAAGTGTTATTCCAACAGGAAAATGCTCCCCTCGTTGTACAGAGCTCCTAACTCAAGGCAACCTAAAACCATGCATGGATTTCAATACTTCTATAAAACCAGAAAGAGTTCACATTTCACAATCAGCCTCCTGCAGGCAGAGGCAGCTTAAACTGTGAATATTAACATGTAGCAGATAATTTGACATAGTGTGTGCCTGTGCGTGTGAATGCTGGTAAGTTTTGATAATATGTGAACTAAAGAGAAGTAGCACATCCCAAATCTTCCGCTTAACAGAGAAGTCATTCAAAGCCACCAGTCAGAAAGCTGATAGCATCCTGTGCTTCTGCAGATACACTATTTAGATTGGGACAACTGGGGACCTGACATTCCAAAGAAAAGCTGATGCTAAAAAGGATTCTGAAATGAAGTGGTCTGGAAGAAGAAGGTGAAGATGCTCAACAGAGGAAAGATCCCTGAGGTGGAGGAAGATCTTGGAAATCAGGAAGTTGTGAGGCAACAAATGCCAGAGACACCCAGTGACCTGGACACTAACAGTCGAGGAGCTGCACAGCACAAAGTGACACCACTTTCTGTCCCACGTTCCCAGACCAGCAGCCATCTCCCTGCTGGGGAGGGAAGTTGACACCATATCAACAAGTGACTGAGGGAGGGAGTCAGAGAAAGAGAATCAAGTGGCGTAAAAGCTCTAATCCTCCTGGTCTTTAAACACACACCAGTACCCAGATCTACCACAGCTGTCATTTATTCTGTCTCACTCCTGAAACACAGCACTTTCGGCAGAGACTTTATGATGTTATTTTAAGATAGATTGTAAATGATATTTTAAGATTGTTGTTTACCACTAAGAAAAAAAAATAATCTCTGGAATAGGCAATACCGGAGAAGAAGAAGAAATAAGCACACAAGTAAGTATAAGAAAAGGCTTAGGTATCCAAATCATGCAGGATGTTTAAAGACATTTCTCAGCATCCAGCTTATACATCCAAGGGGTTACATGACAATGAGAAGACATACAAGTATTCATAAACATTGATAATGAGAATATACTCGATACCAAAACAAGAAAGTTTTAATAAAATCCATTTTCAACTTAGTAATAAGAGAATCATAGGTTGTGTTGAGTTGAAAGGGACTTTTAAAGATCATCTAGTCCAACCCCCTGCAGTGAGCAGGGACAGCTTTACCTAGATCAGGTTGCCCAGAGACCCATCAAGTCTGACCTTGAATGTCTGCAGGGATGGGGCCTCCTGGGCAACCTGTTCCAACAGAATAGCCATGTCTAAAACACAACCATGAAACTCCCACCATCATACTTCTCTTCTTTTCATCTTCCTCAAAACATCCTCATCTTCACACCTATGATAAATTAGACTATTTTACCCACTACCAATACCATACTTCCGGTGCCTTTTCTGTCTCGGCTCCCTCATCCGTTCTCTTCTGCTAAATCATGACAACTTTTCCTTCACAACACATTGCGGAAAAGCTGAACTATCTCTTCTCTTAGCGTGAAAGGCTTTGCTCATATTTTTTCAGTTGTTTCTGGGCTAAGAAATTTCTGCAAGGTCATCACAGTCACTGTCTCTAGTGCTGACTATGCTGATACCACCAACAGCTGACTTCCCCACACCTTCTCTGATAGGGATGCCTGTTGTACTTTCAACACATACTACTACAATGTGCATTTACATATCAGATTTCTCTTTCCTTAATTGCTCTTTGCTTTCTTCATTTTTCTCCAGTCTTCTACTTAACTTTGTCCCATACTGGCTTTCAAGAATGTGGTTTGATTCCTATGATTAGAGCTACTACCTTAAGGATTGCTATTAGACTCATACCATCTTTTTCATTCCTTCCTGGGTCACGTTCTTTCCACAAAAGTTTCCAGCATGAATTAAACTAGAAAGTTACATCAATCAATGTTGCTGTAATGTGACTCCTCCTATTCCTAGTCTATTATATTGATAAATATACAATTTAGGTGGGTGTTGAAATAGTAAATCAAGCCTAGGTTTACCTAAGTCAAGGTATTCCAAACTGCTAAGATAACGCTCTCTTTAAGTGGCTTTCATTCTCCCCATCACAGGCTCTTTTGCCACTCTCCACAGACACAAATGCCGAGGTGATAGGATGAAATGCACAAAAATGAAATTGATCTTGACAACACTTTCTTGACTTGTAGAACTAGAATCAATGTCTAACATTTTTCATCATGTTGGAAAGGTCTTGTTCTATATGTTTAATTATCACGCAACCTAAAATAGTTTTTCCTTAATAGTGGCCTGAAGCTACAAAAACCAACCAAACAGTTTTCATCATATCTTAAGGATGATTTCAAGAATTAATTCCTAAATGGAGGAGAATATTACAAACCTTAGTGTTAAGTGCAACCTGTGACTCTTCTCCTGAAGAAGTTCTTTTACAGTGAACATCCCAGAACCCAATAAATACATCTGAAAGAAGATGAGTAACGGAATTGTAATTATTTACTTTTACAATGAACAAAGGCTTTCTTCACAGCACAAAACTCCAAAATACAATTATTATGCACAAAAGTCTAAGAAAAAATATAATTACATATACATATACATATACATAATGAATTCATAGACTTTAAAATTTACTAAGTTTGGTAGTTTATCAAAAGTACTTTTTCTGCTGGAGTACAATAAGCATTTTTCTTTCTCCAGGATTTGAACGGAGGTACCCTAATATGTGCAAGCTTAGGCCTAGCAGTACAGGAACACTGAAAGCAATGACGAAATGAGGCTCAGACTGACAAGGTCAACACTTCATAGTGCTTCTCTGACCAAAACTTGCCTCTTCCTGAAGAACTTACCACCACCGGAGGTATTTCCTTTTCCTCAGAGCCTCCCCATGGAGCGCTGTACAGAGAGGGACAGCTCTGCTGCCCCTGAGGAAGCCATGGGAAAGCAGACATGTGGGGCCTGACACGGTATTCCAGGCAACGGTCTGAGAATAAACGGTCTGAGTTGCCCACAAATTCAAGTAGTTACATGGGATGGCTGGCACTTAAATTTACTTCAGTAAGGGAATAAATCTTAGCCCTGAACAAAATCACTAAGGCAACAGGGCAGGGTGATTTATGGAATTTAGCAGCTCTGTTCAGAAGGACTGTTTCATTACTGGGCCAACAGTCCCAACATTTTGGAACAGGCTAGAGGCATTGGATCCCATTCACTATCTACTGCAGTAAAAAGGCCTAGAGCGTAAGAGAATAAGCGACAGGACCTTCTAATTTAAATCAGTGGTTCCCAAGCTTGCTGCAGACAAGCTTATTTGAGAAAACTGGCAATGCTCCCTATTCGGCCAAGTCCATCTCACATTTTATTCCTCCTTCCCCTACCCATCTGGTTTTCCTTAGGATCAAACTTGCTACCCCTTTGCTTTCTTTCACAAAAGTTACTGATTTTATCTTCTTGCCTCTAATTTCCTTGCTCCACACTGACAGGCAACAAAAAAAGGAAAACTTACTGTTCCCTGAGATCTATCTTTGACATCATACACGGAGAGTTTGATTTGTGTCATTTGATTGATAAGAGAGTCTTGGAAAAAGGCAATGCTGCTTAGAAAGATAGGATTACTTGTTCCCTGTAATCATAAACAAAAAAGGCAAAAATTAATGCAAGGTGATATTCATTAGGAAGAAATGCTTCCTGTGTTAACTTTGAATTTAAATCTAATCCAGGAGTACCTCACCACTTACCTCAATAATTTCTGTCTGTGCATGCTTCGTCCAGAATGCCTGAGGTGGTGTAGTTACACTCACTGCTACAAAACTATTTGGTTTTCGATCTAGCGATGGAGTTAGCAGCTCACTGCAAGCTTTAGGTATGCAATAGATAAATAAATTTAGATTCAGGATCTTTTTCATATTGCTCTAAGACTCTACATTTTTATAGAAGCATATTATGCACCCTGAGCAATATAGCTGTGAAGGGCTAATAATAACCATTCTACTGCCACACTATAAAGACAGACATCACTCACCTTTGTGCACGTAAACAGTAGATGTGCAGTCAGATGGGTTTATCCCCAAGCTGTAAATCTGTAATTTAACTTGTTCTCCTTTAACACCTGCCTATCCGCCCCCCTTGGTATAGCTCACTAGAACAGCGTACATGCACAGGTTTTCCTCTGGGAATCTCATGAGCACGGCTGCATTTGATTTGAAGTCATGCTCCATTAATCCCATTACCAAATGGCATTTTGCCATGGAAGACAACTACCAAAAATTTCACTGAGTGACTCTACACAATTACATTAAACTTCAGAGCCAAATTGTATTTAGCCAGATACAGGCTACAACAGCATTGTCTGGCTCGGCTTCAGCCAGATGCAGAAAGTTAATTCTGAAATTTACCTGAGCAAGCAAAACATTTAAACATACACTAAAAAGTTTTGTTGTTCTAGATACTTTTAATTTATCTGAAAATATTTAAAGAATCTTATTAAGGTCTAAAGAGTTCTTGTTAAGATTATTATTCATAACAGAATTACACATATCTGAGAAATTTTTCTAATTTTTCATTTCAAACATAATGTTAAAAGCATAACCTTACAACTACTAACCACCTATTAAGCCAAGAAAATCATACTGCAGCTGAAAACATGAAATGAATTTCCATGAAGAAAATACTTTTTACTTGTTCTTCAAGTGAGGTGAGTCAGTGTACAAGCTTCTTGTTCAAATCTCACATAATCACTTGACAGTAAAGACTACGAGAAAGATGGTGTGTGTAATAGTCGGTAACTCTTAGAAAATATTCTGTCCTAAAATGGTGTTTCAGGCAAATCTTCACTTTGCTTGAAGGCTTGAACTGTTGACATACTGAGATTGAAGACAGTTTCATTGTATCTTCACATAAACAAAATAAACATTTAAAAAAATTTATGGGAGAGATGTTTTAATTACAGAATTTTAAAAACATGACAAAATCAAACTGCTGGCTGCTTATCAAAAGATACTGTACAGGCAGCAAGAAAACTGTACATATCTCCATAAAAATCAAAGCAAAGTTTCAATTCTTAGCATATGAAAGGCACTTCAAAATCAACAATTTAAGAACCACACGCATACTCAATACCATGCATCACTGAAATTAGCATAAAAATCACTAAGCCTACCTAAACTGAACTCTAAAATTGGCTCATCTGGGTCCTGAATGTTTCCTGTAAATCAGAAAAAATTAACACAAGATTAGCCAAACATTGCTGTCTTTTGAACCCTTTCCTGAATCTGCAGTCATACAGAGAAAGAAATTAAATTTTACAGAAAAAAATAGTATTTTTTATTCAATGATCCATGACTGGTATTTAAAATATTTATTAGCTAATCCTTGGTACCTAAAAAAGAACTGGAAAACCTGAGATGATAATTTTATAAAACATGTTAAAATATGTAAAACTATGCATGATTATATGGAATATGAGAATATAAAATGCCAAATCTCAGTAGAAAACAACAGGATTAATCAGATATGTCTCCTCTGGGATCAGTGAATAGGGAGAAGTTTGAAAGTACCTGTCTCTCTCACTAATCAAAGAAAGTCTCTGGGGGTTAAAATCCTAATTTACTCACCATGATAGATGATGGAGATAATTCTCAGCCCCCTGAACACTCTTGAAAATTTTATGCAATGTCAAACAAGGAGGTTGCCAAGACTCTTCCTAGACCTTGACATTCTTTTGTTGTCTTCTCCTGTTGCTTATTTTTGACTGACAAACATAACTGCACAAAATCTGGCTTAATTTCTCTCTTTTTTCTTCACTCTCCCTTTTTAATGTTTTGTCTATTTTAAAAATGGTGTGGTTAAGATTTTTTAATATTTTAGTATAATTCCTTTATCTCATTCCCTAGAGATAACCAGACACATCAGAATCTTCTAGCATATAAAAGAAAAACCAATGTTAGTACAAGGTAGATTTTAAAAGAAGCAAGAGAGCAAGAGCTGACACCAAGGTACCTACCTGTTAGAGAAAGGCCTAGCATATCAGAGGTGACATCAATTGTGGAGGCCCGTTGCACAGTGCGGGATTTTGCACCATGGCGGGGACTGTGTTCTCTTGCTGTCATTTTGTCATGAAGAACCCTTCTCCTCTGGCTGCTCGGCTTTGCTGATGTTTGTCTTACAGAGTAGCAGTGTGCAGCAGGTTGTCTCCAATTGCTATTCCTTTAACATTATCACGCTAAGCAATACAGAGAGCAAAAACATACGCCATAATTTAGCTACTGTTCTTTTTAACAACAGCAACCCTACTGCCAGAAAATTGCCTCAGGTCATTCAAATAAAACGCTCAAGGCAGATCCAATGCACAGTAACTTAATTCATATGAACCGTACATCTGTAGTATTTTACTGCAAATTGTTGAAGACTGTACCACGTGTAAGAAAGGCTCTTCTGTCAGAGAATGGGGGTTGAGACTCGTTAACAGACCAGCTGCTCTTCTCTTTTGTCTAAGTTATTAAACCATCCTTAATGAAGTTTCCTCGTTTTCATAATCCCTGGGGAGCACAAGTAAATTTGTCAGATGGGGCCTCTCTCTGCAGAGGTAGGACAAGGGATAAGGACAAAGGGACAATGTGTCGGCAGAACAAAAGGGCAGGAAATGTTGTTAATGTCTGCACACTGTGTTGTTCCAGCTCTACTGCCATGAGAAAGGGATATTGAAAACTATAAATAAAACCTACAGGGCTAGAGTGAGGCTGAAATTCTGGGATAGTGATGGAAAGAAAAAGCAAAAACGCTAGGCGTGCTGATGTGCCACATGGCAGCGTCTGCGCTTCTCCTTCACCCTACACTTTATCAATCTACAGACACCCATGGCAGTTGTTCTTCCCTTCACAATGCCTATAAAGCAAAATGTTACAGTAGGAAAGAAACACACAGCCTGCAGATAATTTGGTCATGTTGTTAAATGTGGTGCTTTTGGTTTGGGTGATAAATTTGAGTGCTCCTTTTGTCAGCCAAATTAGCACTGCAGCGGAACTTCTGTATCCATTTCATAATACTATGGCAAACTTCATTCATTTAGGAAGTGAGATTGGGAGTAAAATCTTATAAATCTGCAAGGTAATAAATAATACAGTGACTTAATACTTTCACAGCAGCCCCTCATTCATTTTACAAAACATTTGAACCATGCTGCATAATGGAAACATATGTTTCTTCCTTCTAGGTCAATGGACCTAAAAATGGGCAAGATGCATTCTAATTAAATAAAACATCTAGCTCTTATTTGTGTTTTAATTTGGCATTTTAAAACTGTCTGAAGGCCTCCAAAGGAACAATGAGCCTGCCCAACTTCCATCTCTGAATTTAACTAGTCAGCATCTCCCTCTGGAGGATTTCAAAAGAATTTCCCTGTCTCAAAACATCTTAACTAGCACTTGTTCACTGGACATCTGAAATTCAGATGCAAGTTAAGCATCTAAGACAACTCAGTTAAATACAAACCCTGCATGACCTTAGGAATAAGATTTTTAAATGCGGAACTCATTCTAGGGGGGAAGGAATTTAGGCCATGTCCATCAGATGAGCCAGTCTTTTGTCACTCAGAACGAATAATTTGCTTCGGGGTGCTTTAGCTCAGGTTTATACACTAGAATGTCATAAGCCAATTCCAAATAAGAAAAAAGGGAATTCTTGAGTGAAACAAGCAGAAATTGAGAGGTCTGGACATTCCATCCCCAAAAGCTTTGAAACTCAGTGACAGTATAACAAAACAACGTTCTGCTTACAGATAAAATTTATTATGTCTAAAAATTAGACAGTTTTTCAATTCATACAGAATCACAGAATAGTTGAGGTTGGAATGGATCTCTTGAGCTCACCCAATACAACCCTTCTGCTCAAAAGAAGGGTCACCACTAACAAGTTGCTCAGGACTGTGTCCAGTTGATTTTCGACAAGAAGGCACCTCTCTGGTCACAGAGGTTACGGTTGTTCCAAAATTTGATCACTCACAGCAAAAAGGCTTTTTTTATTATTATTTTTTTAATGTTTAAGTGGTTAGGTATTTTGTGAATCATGAGTCTTTCTCAAATAGTACTGAATATCCTAAGATTTGATCAAATAAAACTTTCACCAAAAATCATTGCTAGTTTGAAGTCTTCCCATTATCATAATTTTTTCCCTTTTTTCAGCAATTTATTTTCTTGAGTTTCTTCTTTATGTAATGTGACGTTTAATGGCTTTTAAGTCCAGTAAATCTAACTGCCTAATGAACGAGAACAACTGTAAAACGTACTTGCAGAGATTTAGACAGGATGCCATTGCGCCTTTCCCCAAATCCTGCAAACACCTTATTAGAGAACAACTAACATTTTCACATAAGTACAGGTCACACACCAGGTAGGTTATAGAGTCAAGTTTTTTTCAGCTAAAATCTCTGTAGCTGCTGACATCCTTAAAAAGGGTCAGCTCTTGAAAAGTCAAAACAGATTATTTTCTGTGTTTTGAAGCTATTTCTATTTAAATATTACTGAGCATAATAATTTTCCAAGGCTCTCTAAGTTCTCAACTGTTCATTTAAATTGCAATATAAATTTCTCACCTAATGGTGCATTTTAAATTTACTTACACTAATCATACTTACAGAGGGCTCTTCTCCTCATGTGTGGAGGGATTCTGCATATCATAACATCACTTAAGTCCACATCTAAAAAAATAACAAAACAATCAGCATACACAATCAATCCTTTTAAACAGTGTAAATCACAACCAACGGGCAGGTACCATTCTCACATTAACTACAAATTAACTTCTGATTACTAGCTCTCACATTAAAGTTTACTGAAAATAGAAAAGGCATATGATCCTCTGCTGGATCTCAACCAACACTAGTCATAGGAATAGCCAGTCAGAGCCAGAGCCCAAAGAAATAAGCTTATGCTGAAAAGGACCGACTGCAGGCCAGCATTTGGTGAGTGGGTAGAATAGCTGCAAGAAACGTATGTTATCATATTTACTGAAAGGCTGGGTGCTGTCAAGAAAAAGGAATGCATATATGCTGAGTATGAGATAGCATTTGTTACTACGCTTGTTTTCTACAGTTAAAAGTTCAAAATTTTGATCTTTGGAAGAGTTATAATGCCCCTGTGTCAAAATACAGAAGTTCAAAAGATCAGGATGTAGGGTTCTTTCTGCACTGGGTGAAATTACCATGTAAGGAGGGCTTCTATGAACAGCTAGCAAGAAGCCAACAGGAAAAGTGAATTATTTTTAAATATATTATAGGTTAACTAGTGGCTTCATTTGCATTAATAGGTTACACCTTTTAAGACCTGCCTTGTACACGATATTACAATAAAAGAGATGGTGAAGTCCAGCTGAGTTTTTGATTTTATCACCAGCCCTACCAACTACCCAGGACTGTTTAAGAACATAGGTATGAGCTCTTATCACTTATGGAATAGGTTTTATCTCAGCTAAACTGCACAGGAGGCAGGTATCTGATCGCAACTCACTGCCCAAGCTCTCTATATAGTCAATGGTGAGACACATGCACTTCCAGAGAATGAATCACCATTTTCCAAGGTAGGTGGGGTGAATCACCCCATGAAGATACCTCTTTTGCTCTCTCTAACTATAGAAAGAATTTAGATAGCTATCTTAGGCCTGATTCTGCAGCTGGGCAAACTAGATCCCTCCCACAGTTGTGCTAGCTCAGGCAGAGATGACTTGCCTCTATTCACTGCATAGCCTGACAGACCCAAACGGCAGGTGCTCTTATCACACTGTTTCAACAACTACAACTTTAAGGCCACATTTGTGATAAAAATCAATGAAGGCAGGATTCCTACCAGTTAAAAGGTAGTATTAACAGATCAGTTTCCTTAGATGGTACCACTTCTGCAGCCAGGAATCACAGAAGTTACGTCCAGAGAAATCTCATCCTGACAGTGGCATGATGAATCTACACATACGCTTCAGCTTTGCCCATATTAATACTGCAGACAGCGGACGTCGGTAATATGTGCGGCTTTGCACTTCATGAAGTTTTCCTTCAAGCCCAGTTTTTAACAGAAGTAAGAGAAGCTACTGTTAACCCCCAGTGCCAGTAAGGGTCATTTCCACTGTGCAGAAAAGGCTTCTGAACAAGCCTCTCTTCCATTCTATTAGCACAAAAGCACATGACCAGAAGAAAAGATCTTCACCAGATGCCAATTCTGGCCTGCTCCCTTCAGTCCTGGCAGCTGGCCAGGGAAAGAAAATGCCATTCTGCTCAGCTGCATAGCCTTGCATCCTGTGGGCTTGAAACTTTTGGACATTTGGTCTCGCTCTGATTGCAAGATCTCAAGCAAAAATGATGTTCATCTTGGCCCCAAAGTAATCCCTTGATGATTAGTCTGTACCACTACAAGCTAGTAGTCTCCTTATCTCCACAGTTGTTTCTGGGCAAAGTGCTGTGGTCTGTTCACTTCTTGAACAAAAATAATCTCCTACCAAACCACACCTTGAAATAAATATGTGTGAGGTGAGATCAAATCTTCTTTCACTCTAAAACCTACTTTTTTGACACTTATTATACAACTGTAAGAAACATGATTTTTCCAATTCACACATCAATGAGGAGAAAGAGGCTACTCTAACTATAGACTAAATCAAAATCTACTTTGAGACTGTACTTTTCTGCAGCCATAATGCTTTGGGCTTAAAGCATTTGACTGAGTAAAGAGGCATGCCAAAGTAGAAAATGCAACAGCAGTGGAAAGCTAGATGTTACTGCTACATCTACATGAAGAGAATAAAGGACAGCGTGACAGCTTGCTTAATGCTTAAAAAAAATAAATAACAGAGATGCAATGCTAGTAAAAGTTTATCATCATTTCCAAGAAGAAGTGAAAAAGTAGTTGTGGAGTACTTAACTGAACTGCAGTTAGTTTTACCACTCTCTGGACTTGCTGGACTGTAAGGTTCACTCTCTGAACCTCATAAACTAGGCTCTTGTTCCTGAACAATCCATTTTGAAACATCAAGAAGGCTCCTTCAGTCAAATTCGTTCTTCAGATAGCATCTTAGTAAAAAGTTCCGCAGATTGAAAATGTTTTAACAAGACACAGAACAGTGGAAATGAATACTGCCTGAAACGGTAAGCATTTTAGATGTGCAATGTGGCCAGTTTCCAACTAGCATCCTACTAACTGTATCACTATGGACAAAACAATGGAAATGATGAAATGTCAGATGTCGCTAAGTTATGACTGCTGCCTTCCAGGTAACAGCACCATCTCTAATATAACTAACATGCAAATGCTTTTTTAACCTCCGACCACAGAAGATCTCAGTAGTGACACAAGATTTGCCATGTTGGCTTAAGATTGTTTCAAAGAAGCTGCACGGAACTTTATTAAGCATGCTTCAGGGTCTGAGGTGAGGGTCTAGATCAACCCTACCATTCACAGCTGCAGAGGCAGCCCAAGAGCAGAACTTCATCTCAAAGACCACCACCTCCCAGCAAAAGCCTATTAAGACTGGCACTAATTAAGAGTTTGGGGTTTTTTTCACAGTCTCACAAGCACTTCACTCTTCTGTCTTATTTAATGAGAGACTGAATAGCCTGAATCTCACACAGATCATAACAGGAAAAGTCAGAACCATGATCTTGACACCTTGAGTCAGATTCTTCCTTCCAGCCAAACCCCTGGGGGCAGCTACACAGACTATGTCTACTGGAGATCCATAGGTCAACAAGAAAGTTTCACTCCACTCATTCCATGATCTAGGACATCTCCTTCACCATGTCACTTCGGAAGGCAAAAGAAAGCAAGTGGTACCAGAATCCAACACAGACCTTTGCCTCCCACTAAAACTACTTCCCCACCAAAAACATATGGAGCAGGTGGTAGTCTGTCAGCTGCACAAGACTCCTTAATTCCAGGTTCCCCTCATAAGCTGGTTCAATGTCACCCTCTTCCACTGACCAGAATCTTGATTACAAAGGACAGAAAAAAAAAATTTGCTGTGAAGAGTCTTTTTGTCATTCTCTGAGGCCCTTGTCATTCTCTGAGGAGAACTCTGAGCAAGTGGATAACCTCAGCAAAGCAGATTAAAGTCTTCCACAAGAAAATGAAATAAACTACCACAAGGTACAATCAACATATTTGTGCAGTGTGGAAATCCCCAAACACAACCTTTCAGTGATATTCTGATAAAAGGTCATTTTAGCAGCAGAGAGTATATTGCTTTCTCTTTGCTTTCCTGTTCACCCTCTCCCACTTACTTACAGACAAACGTGTAAGTCACAAACTTTCTTCTTCATCCTTCCTTGCTATGAACTTCAGAAAACTCAATTAGTCCAAAAACCTAATTTTATCTCTTTAATATGTTTTAGTACTTTTAATAGAAAACTGCAATTTAGGCCATTAAGTTCTTTGTGCAAATTAAGACTATTTGTCTATATTCACAACTGAAATACAATTAACATTCTTCTTAATGAAATTTTGTTTTAATTTCACTTATCATCACAACACTTCTATTTCTTCAGTACTCCTTCTATGAGAACCAAAATATGCACACCCACAGGTGGAAGCAAGCATTCGTAATGCACACATTTCATAACTAAAAAGGAAAAAATACAGTTCTCTCTTACTTAGTGGAACAGCTTTTATCAAGTTGAGCACAGCACAATGCCATGGAAAACAATGAGTGCTCTACAGAGCAGTTTGAAGTCCAGCCCTCTCAGCCTCCTCCGTAGTTTATCAACAGAAACTGAAACAGCTTACTAATGGTCTTCACCCTAAATTAATCACTATCCTCTTCACAAGAAACACAGTGGGTACATTGTGGTAAAGTTTCCTGTGCATAGCATGACTTCTCTCATCATGAACCAGGGTTCTCACACTACACCTCTACAGACATGGAAAAGCCCATGAGCACAGGAGACATATTTTCTGTTCAGTCTGGACTGAAAATACATTTCTGAATATGATAATCCTTTGGACACCCTCCTGAAGTCTGTCTCTTCTGAAGCAGTCCTTCATCATAATCATGATGCTCATTGGAAAAAAAAAAAAAAAGAGCTTAATCCCCTCTCTGAGTAACTCCTGCTGCAGGTAAGGATGGGGTGAGGGAACAAAGGCAAAAAAACCAAACCAAAACTCAACAATTCGTGACCTGAAACGGAGATGAACCAGCTACACTTTAACGTTTGCTAAAGATTTCATACTGCTATGGATTACAGATGGATGGCAGCAAAATAACCTCCAGCGTTAGACCCAGGCAACTACATGCCAGTCAGTCCCACCTCTGTGCATGGCAAGATCATGGAGCAGATCCTTCTGAAAGCTCTATGGCACATGGAAAATGTGGTTGATTGGTGGCAAGCAACATGGCTCCTCAAGGGAAAATTCTGCCTAACAAATCTAGTGGCTTTTTATGATGGAGCAACAAAATCAATTAACAAGGGAAGAGCAACTGATGTTATCTACCTGGACTTGTGCAAGGCCTTTGACACTGTTCCGCGTGACATCAAGGTCTCCAAGTTGGAAAGATATGGATTTTATAGATGGACTACTTGCTGGATAAAGAACTGGCTGGAAGATCAGACTCAAAGAGTTGATGTCAACAGCTCAATGTCCAAGTGGAGACCAGTGACAAGTGGATCTTGGGGAGAAGGATTTGGGCATGTTGGTGGATGATAAGATCAACATGAGCCAAAAGCGTGTGTGCTTGTAGCCCATAAAGCCAACCATGTCCTGGGATACATCAAGAGATGTGTGACCAGCAGCCCTTGTGAGATCCCACCTGGAATACTGTGTCCAGCGCTGGAGCCCCCAACACAAGAAAGACATGGAGCTGTTGGAGAGAGTCCAGAGGAGGGCTACCAAGATGGTCAGAGGACTGGAACACCTCTCCTATGAGGACAGGCTGAGAGAGTTGGGGCTTGTTCAGCCTGGAAAAGAGAAGGCTCCAGGGAGACCTTACAGTGGCCTTCCAGTACCTAAAGGGGGCCCGCAAGAAGGCTGGGGAGGGACTTTTTACAAGGGCCTGAAGTGATAGGACAAGGAGTAATGGGTGGAAGCTGTTAGAGTGTAGGTTTAGGCTAAATATGAGGAAGAAGTTCTTTACCCTGAGGGTGGTGAGGCACTGGAGCAGGTTGCCCAGGGAGGTTGTGGATGCTCCATCCCTGGAAGTGTTTAAGGCCAGGCTGGATGGAGCCTTGAGTAACCTGATCTAGTGGGAGACGTCCCTGCCATGGCCGGGGGGCTGGAACTAGATCTTTGAGGTCTCTTCCAACCTCCATCATTCGATGATTTTATGATACAGGCAAGGAGAGAGGGGGACCCCAGAAGACACAGAGGGCTAAAAGCACTGAAACTAGATCTTGTTGTAATCCACGCTTTGGTCAAGCCTTAATTACAGCAGGAGGTCCAGGACACTATGCAATCTAGCTACCTATGATACTCACTCACTTCACAGACTAACATAGCACTAATTAAAGCTAGTGATTCTGGTCAAAACAACTCAGGACTCACAGGCTGCTGTCAGCACTGTCCTCTACATGTTTGATGGGGTTTCATGTTTGCTCTGAAACCACTGAGCTTCGTCTTTGCAATGGGAGTGCGCTCCAGGGTCACAGTCTAGATACGTTTGCTTTCCGGATGCTACATTTTCCCATGCAGAAAGAATGCTCCATTAGGTCACAGGCATACCAGGAAAATCTCCCAAACTCTCTTCATTTTTACATGACATTGCACTAACTTGCTGTGATTCCTACTCTTACCATTTAATATGTTTACATAAATTATAAATACATAGCAGCATTCGAGAACAAACCAATAATGTGTGAATTCTTTCTCTAACATTCGTGTTTTCAGTAAAATATAACTAATTGACTCAGGAAATGAAACAGCATCAAACATTTAGAAAATTTAAAATAAATGTTATTTTGGGACTAATATTCCACAAAGGTTATTACCAGGATTTAGGCATCATAGCAAAACTTCAGTTTTAAGTTACTAATAGAAATCTGCTGATGCATATTTCTCCTTCAACATTTGTTTTATACTCCTGAACTGTGTTTTTATTTCTGATACATATAACTTTTTTCCTTACACAGTGCATGTGACAACCACCACAATACTCGATGTCATTCCCAATGAAATAGTTCTCTTTTTTTGTTCTATATAATCTATACAATCTATCTGATTGCTTTGTGCTGCTTTTATTTATTCTTCCCAGAAAATAATATGATTTTTTTGTTTACCTTGATCTTTCTAAATCAATGAGAGAAAGAGTTGCTGTGGGCCAAGATGCTGGCAGCAAGGCTCTTTCCTGGATTCCTTTCTGGAGTCATGTAAACAAGTGGTGGGATGCCGGCAGTTTGGAAGCAATAAACATCCAACTCCACACAAGCCGACAACAGTTTACGCTTCCCACCAGTGCTCCCATTTCAATGCCTCAGCTGTACCACTGGAAGCAATCCTTTTTCATACCAATCCTACCCTGTGGATTAACAGCAAGATCACCCTGTAAGATGTATCAATATAGTGTCTGTGCGTGTGCCACTTCAGTGTCTTGTCAGATTCTGAAAATATCTTCCCTGACAATCTACTTAGAGAGCATGCAGACCCCACTTTACTGGCACTGTCAAAGACTTCAAACTCATGTAGTAAGCCTTGTCCAGATTCCTAGGATCTGAGCCGATCTGAGGCAAAGACCTCCAACATTTAGTTTACTTTCTTGCTCAAGTTGTGAGGAGAAATTGTGGAGTTTCACACAAGTTCTCCACCAGTCAGATAAAGGCAGATGTGAGCTGAGATGACACTCAAAAAGACATTAGGGAGGGGAGGTTTGAGGAAGGATGGATTGCTGAGCTGCTTCTCAAGAAGTGGTAGGACTCAGGATTAAATGGAGCAAAAGATATTGCTCATCACCTGTCAGCCATTAGCACAAGACAGACACTGAATGAAGAAATAAACCTGAGTGGTACTTCAGCAAGATGCAGCCTTTACATACTCAAAACACGTTTATAAATTCCAAAATTATTCAAAAGCACAACCACCGGGAAGGAGCAAGAGAAGACTCAGGGATGAAAAATTCTTCACCATGAGAGTGGTGAAGCACTGGAACAGATTGCCCAAGGAGGCTGTGGATGCCCCATCCCTGGCAGTGTTCAAGGCCAGGCTGGATGGGGCTTGGAGAAACCTGGTCTGGTGGGAGGTGTCCCTGCCCATGGCAGGGGGTTGGAACTAGATGATCTTCAAGGTCCCTTCCAACCCAAACCATTCTATGACCTAAGGGACCGTGTTTTCCTGTCTTTGCATTGCCAAATGCAGCAGGCACACTCTAGGTCCGTGGATGCCCATGTCTATCCCCATTCCTCCCTGTGTCCCACACCTCCCTCCCATGTGCACACACAAACACACGCACACCCTCCCTGCCCCTGACCATGAGTTACAGCAGCTGTATTCTGATCAAGGACAACGAGAAGGGGAAGTGGGAAATGAAGTGACAGGGTCTGAGAGAGACTAATTTGCCCAAGCTTTTCTGCAACAGGCAAGGAACCGCTGCTGACACCTCTCTTTCAGAAGAGGAAGCCACAATTTCATTTCTCAACGGAGAAAACATTAAAAAGTAGTTTTTCAGAGGGCTCAGAATGTCACCATCTGCCCACTGCAGGTCACAAGGAAGGACTCTACTGCCGCTCTTCAGAAAAAAAAAAGGTTAAGAAAATAACTGCAGAGAAACAAACATTTCTACACTTCAACATCAACAACAGTTTCATTTTAGTGACTGTGCTACTAAGAATTACCAGCAGTAGACAGCACATCTAGAAGTTCGATATGAAAAAAAGAAATAGGAAGATGTAGGCAAGGCCCTGTGAAGTAGTTCACAGAAGGCTGTCATTGTGCCAGGAACGTAATTAACTCTATTGACCAACATATTTGTTTGTGTGTTTTTAACATGGAATAATCTGCACCTGGATTTTAATAGAAAGTACATTTCACCACATTTGCAAAAAGCAAAATCTATGTAAAAAAGAAATAAAACTCTTGCTAATAGGAACTGACAATATCATTTACTAAATGAATTCTTAGCTTGCAGCTGAGCTACTGAAACACAATCGTGTGAGAACGATGACATATATTGACAGGCATACTGGAAAAAATATTTCGTACATATTGAAACTTGCCATATTTAATTGTTGAATTTAAAAGGTCTAAATCAGTATCACAAAACTGGAAAAAATTAAGTATGTGCCCTACAAAAAAAATAGATCATAAGTGGCTTGCATGTCTTTGAAGTGACCTCGTAAGAGGAAATCAGACCAAGTATCACTGAAATATTTCTATGAATTTGATTACAAAGCATTCTCTGATCTAAGATCAACAGATTTCTATAACAATATCGTATTTCAACAATTATCCTCTACTAATGAAAATTCCCCTGAGGTTTCTCAGCTTACTCAAATACTATATTCTTTGTTGAGATGTGACTGCACAAAGGAGTCACAGAAAATAAACGTCCTGTAGTAGCTATAATGATGCTAGCTTTAAGACATTAAAGACAAAGATAGGATAAAGTTTGGGAAGAGTAACTAAAGGTATTTCTACTACTCAGACTGGTTTAATGAGTAAAATGAGCAAACATATGAATACTCATGGCCAATAAAAATGTTGCGGGTACTTACTTAGAAGGTTCATGTTTCCTCACTCCAACCTACTACAGATTAAAGTGGTCTGTTCCAACAGAGAAGGTAGCAAGGACTTGTAAAGCTGCAATATACATTGTGCAACACTTTATTCTGCTATAACAACATTTTTTTATTTCATTTTCATCTACTAAGAGACCACACATGATAAACATTTCAGTCCAAAATGCAAAGAAAAATTAAGACTCCTATAGAGCATGGCCATGGATTTCTGGAGTCCAGGGCTTTTAAAAACAGTTTTCAAATAATTGTAACCACAGTTAACAGGTCTGTTTTCAGCAACTAGTACTGATCAGTCTTTAGACTTAGTTTAATGGGCTTCACAAGTTTATTTAAAAAATAGCAACTGCAGCAAGGATGGCAGCAGCAATCACAGAAATTATAAATGCTATGCTGAGGTTCTTGCAGTGCTCAGTGCTCAAAAGTATGAGCTTAAATGTCAGAGTTTTGTCAATTCTCCAAGCATTAACATGCCTTATAAAGCTGGTGTGTTACTACAGGCTGAGTTTATCTGAATCTCACTTTTCTTAAAAGCAAATTTTGCATGGATACAGAAAAGCTTGAAAATGTGAAGGATGCATCCCAAATTACTTTCTTTTCTTAAAGTTCATGACTAAGTCACTCTCATGACTGATAAATCTGACTCTCAATTTTTGCATGCTGAAAAGCAACCAAAAGTGACAACGACTTCTCCTGCTAACTCCTGGTGCCTCCCACAACACTTTATCAGAAATTCATAAACACACTGCCCACCTCAGCAGTTAAACCTCCAAGGCAATGCAGCACAGATGATGTTTCTGCCCACAGCTACATGTCTTGCTCTGCCGGTCCAGCTGAGAACAGGTGCCTGCATTTCAGCCACACAAATATACAGTTCATCATCTCAAAGACACTTTCAGCAACAGGTTAAAAGTAAGATACTGAACTGCACCTCAGTGTGGGCAACACATTCCTATGCCTGTTGTGTCTGCTAGAGAGGTAGCACTTTCTGACAAAAAGACAGGATCAAAAGCTGAATATAAAGGCCAAATGAGAGCAAAAGCTGCTTAATCAAGCCTGGAGTCCTCGCTGAGAGCAGGCAGCACTAGAGACTGAGAAAAACAGTCTACTGAGAAGTACTAGGCTTTTGTGAGGCATATCCAAGTTTGCACTCCCAGATTCAGCTGCCGAGCACCCTAGCAACTTCATTTTAGCCTCCAGTTAAACTGGTTTGGTTGTAACAACAAATTTTCTAATTGCCCAGATGTCTGTGGATAAGTTTTGGGGTGGGCTTTTTTTACCTCCGCATGGTACCATTATCATTTTATGATTCTAACACAATGAAGTAGTGTGCAAAAATACAGGCCTGGTATGATAGCGGAGGCCTTGGAAGTGGAGACACCGGATGGAAAGGAGTACAAGGATGGGACAAAAAGAGACAGGGCACAGAGTTGACACTTGGAGAAGCTGTGGCTATAGATAGCTCACCCATGGTCACTTAAAGAACTGTGGACTTGAGACTGGACAAAACTGGTTTTAGCGGTAACAAACAGAACAAAGAAATAGTATGTGAAGTACTCCACATAGTAGATTTGGATGTAATGTGGAGCTGCCAGCCAACGAAGCAAAGAGCCAAGGTTGAAAGCTTGTTAGCAAATACAAAAATGACCACAAGTTGATCCTAGAGTGAAGAAGAAACCATCAGTATGAACATCATGTTCCTCCTGTCAACATCTTAAGTCCTTTAGATGCTGACAACTGCTGAAACACTTCCAGTTCCCCACCAGCAGAATGAACTCACCTCAGGATCCAGAGGAGCAGGGGAAGAGTGAGCAGGATAAAGAGGTAGACATTTTGTGTGCTCAATGATTTTAAATATATTGCTATTCATTGAGACTTTCCCCTGTACAGAAGCATCCTTTCTTTTCCTGTAATTCTTAGATCTGAACAAGTAACGATTCCTGGATTAGACTGAAAAAACTTTAATTATAATAACAACTCCTTGCCCTTAGATATAAGGTGTTTCATCTTTGCGCATATCTTTTCATCTTGCACATAAAAAGGAATTTGAGCGTAACAGCACAGATGTGGAATTTACTGCCATTCTTCACTGTTTACCTGTACCAGCAGATGCTGTTGCCATCCAATATTTTAGGGGAGAATTTTTTGAACAGGCGGGAGCACTAACTTTCCAGCTTTTTAAGGTCACGTAGATCTCATTCCTACAGCTGCATTTAGAGTTTTTATAGACTAAAGATGGAAGAATGAGAGCTAGACATAACACTGTTAGGACAGTTTGTGATCACTGGGATAACATCTATGCTCCAAGCACAATCTATTTGCTACTACTGAAAACATAAAATGACTGTCTGCCCACAGTAATATCACTGTGAATCATAGCCACCAGTGTAATGCATCGTTGTCAAATAATTATTTTAAACCAGCAAATGTCATAAACCTAAACTTCTTAACTATTTGAAGTGAAAAAAGCTAGAACTATGACAAAATTAAATGAGACATTATCAAAGTCTTATATCAATAAGTTTCAATCTTTTCTGATTTGAAAACTCCTTGAAAATTTTCCACTGGAAGAATCTTTTGGTACAAGCTAATTTAAAACTACTGATTGTAGGCTTGCTTTCCTTAGCCACTTCCCACCAACTTATTTGCATAGTTCATGGATAATTTAAAGCCACCAACTTAAACATTAGAAGAACCAAACAGCTATGAATGTCAAGAAATTTTTTTTTTCATTTTACATTGTTTCCATCTGCTCAGAACTACACAAATTATTCACCTAACATTCTAAATTTTTCCATGTTTGTTCTCAATTTAGAAGTAAATTTGTATTCGGAAAGTGTGAGCTAAAGCCTTTCTGGGCACTTTCCAGTTCTGAAAAGGGGAAATCTAATAATAACTTCTTTATCCAATTAAAAAAAAAAGTAATCATTTTTAACACAGAAAATAAAAACAAACTCTCACTGAAATGCTACATGGCTCACTGAAATGCTACATGGCAAGTAGTTCTTTATAATGTATACAATGATAAAAAAATGCAAACAAGCCATTTTCTAAGCCCCAAACAAGTGAGTTAAAGAAAAAACAGAATCTGGCATTACCTGTGGGGAATGAAGCCAGGGACCACTGGTTGAAATGCAGGAGACTAGCACTCAATCCAAGCCCTGTGGATCTTTTAATAGTGAAGCAACAGCAGTGTCAAACTCTGAAAATTCAGGCTACTAAAGGATGATGCAGAAACAGTGGTATTAGTGTGCATACAACAAGCACTTTTTTAGCTCTTCCATTCTGAATAGGTCTGAGGCTAAGCATCTGAGGGATGGCTCTGTGGCAATACAGACCCAGGTTTAAGGAGAACCCCACACAAAACAAGCTACTGAATAGCATCCTTACCCTGGCTTTGAAATTATCAAAGTGCTAGACAACCTCAGGTATGCCACCTTGCTTCAAAATAAAGACCATGACAGTCACAAAAATACTGTTCTCTACACTTCTGCTGTACTGCAAGTTTTTTATACGACTATAAGCGCTACAAGTAGTTTAGCTAATTTAAACTGTTGGTAGTGTAAACTCAAATCTTACAAATGGAAAAGTGTCTTCAAAGACCCAGAGCAGGTATGAAGATACAGAAGTCTTGACTGCACAGCCAGGGAGAAGATGCAGAAGTTAACATATTTATTAGTATTTCCAACATATGACCAGTACACAAATGGAGAGTTTTGCTTTCAGCTGAACTGTCATAAAAGCAAACATCATGGAACTGCAGCTATATCTGCTTTTCACAACTGCAGATAAAATTATATTGTCTGGGAGTGGACAATGCTGGCATCCAAATAATTTCGGTTAAAATGTATTCTGTTTTCCTCCCCAGTGACACCCCCAGGTCACTTGTGCATAAGTGGGAATAGAGTTTGCAAACATCCAAACTGGTTTTCCTAATGTGATCTGTCACATCATAAAAAGGACTCTTTAATCTACCAGGATTATAAATCAGACTGCAGGAGTCAGTAGTGAAAAATATACTACAAATTTCTCCTCAGTCCTAGGAAAGCCATGACCACATAGTAATTGCTGTGTCTGTTTTTCAGAAACCTTTACAACTTCAATATTTTCAGCTGTCATGTTCAGATTCTCCTTTTTGATCACCAATGTGGAAACTGACCTCAGGACAGAAGATATCTTACTCTTTTTGTGCTACCTTATTTCAAAGCCAAAGCATGAAGTTACAATAGGCCAGGGCTGTCTCTGTAGTGATGGATGCAGCTGGACATACAAGGGATCTTTCCTATTCTGTGAGGCTCCTGTTTAGCACACTGATTTTGTCTAGTCTAATGAAAGTTGTTTTTGTAACAGATGCCAAATACTTACTGGTGCTCCTGGGGAAGGGGAAAAAGGACAGTTTTTAAACAATACTCAGAAGAGCTGCTCCAGATGACTGGAGCTGTGCTGGGAAATTACAAGGTGCTTTTACTTTAAGACTTGAACAAAAATAATGAGGATTTTTCTGTCTGTGTTTGCCTCTTCCCCTCAGTACATAGCAAGATATCCAAGCTCTCCATTGCAGACAGTCTTGAAATAAGTGCACTTCTCCATGAAGCTGAATAAATATCAGCAAACATATATGGTAAAATACAGTCACTTTAGACCACCCATACCCAATGCTCTGGGTGTCTGTTTTGTCCATAGGGATCCGTAACAACTGCTCTCCGAGTCACTTTTATTCCCAGATGTGCCTTTGTGAAGAATCAGTCCTAAAGAACTTTTTCTTTCCATTTTTCCTCCTTCCATATCAAATACTACCTGAAAGCACTGCTCTCCTAATTTGCCTTCTCAAAGACATAAAAGACTCTGTGGCAGGCCTATTTAACTTTATAACTATTACTTAATTCATCAAAGCAAATGGGTTAACACATATAACCCATTGTTTGTCTGAGCATAAAATGCACCAACAGGTACCACACAAAACAAAGCTGATTTGAATCCAAAACAGAAAAGCTTTTCTTCCCGTTGTAATATACAGATTTCAAAGCTGATTCATAGAGAAATATCAGGGAAAGAAAACAGAAAATATTAAAGTTTGTAATTCAAAACCGAGCTATTACTAAGTCTACACATGTCTGAAATGTTTACAAAAGACATTTTTTGATAATTTCTTCAACAGATGTTTAAGTGCACTGTTAAAGAACTCATCTGTTTAAGAGTGCATCAGTTAACCTAGAATATTTTGTATTATCTACCTTATTGTACAGGGATTACAAATCTCCCAAAGCTGTTTTCTCTTTTTACTTAGTTCTCATATATATATAGTCTATAAACTATAAGACAATAACAAACAAGGGCAATGATAATTTCTTATTCACTAACAGCGAAAACATGAGGATCACATATATTTATAAATAACTGCAGTTCTATGCAAGCTTAAACCTTTGCAGTCTGGCACGTGAAAAGACTCCGAGCTTTTCTGCTGAAACGTCAGAAAAACATTGCAAAAAAAATCCAGAGAAACAAACTAAGCTATTTATAGACATATATATACATAATTAGAAAGTAATAAACTTCTCTCCCAGTAACAGTGGATAGGAGGATTACATTAAGAATCGGCTTTTGCTGCAGAATATGGTATTGAGCCAAACAGAATGGAGTCTGATTGTTTATTATCTTTTCTCTACTCCCATGACCAACAGATTATTACTATGATATTCCAATCACTAAATAGACATGTTTTCAACTTGTTTTTCACCAGTCGTCTTTCCTAATGTTGATACTTTATTTCGGCAAGGAAGGTGTTTATTTTTCTCCTCTTCTAAAGTTATTCATTTTCTTCACTGTAAAAATCATACAGTTCCTTTATTAACCCGGTCTCATGCATTAAAAGAAACAGAATACAGGAGTCCCTATTACTTCAAGAATAAAGCTGTTGAAAATATTTCAGGAGTCTTTGCCTTTAGTTTCTCTGGCAGTTTAGTCAGAGATTAAGTTTCCTCTCTCTCTCTCTCTCTCTCTCTCTCTCTCTCTCCATTGAAGACAAGATTTTTACCCCACACCTTCATGCACAGTGACAACATTTTAAAAAGCAAAAACAACAAAAGGCAGCTCACAGTGGCTGCTTTCCCTCCCACCACTCATAAAAATCACAGTTGGTGTCTTAGTTCAAACAGGTTTAGCTTCTAAAGGCCTTGTTCATCTAGTGCTAACAGTGTTAATTGTAGAGTAAGGTACTTGTTATTACTACCAGGCATGTTTATTAAAAGGGGTCTGACTCCCTTTTAGGATGGAATTAATGAAGATGAGAGTGCCAGCTAAGGAACAGAAAGAAAACAAACCCAAACAAACCAGGTGGGGATCTCCAAGCTTACGGATTGAAGCTCCCAATCAAAGTGGTGGAAAGCCCACTACCTCTAAAACCAAATCTGCAGGTTTACACAGCTGCTGTTCCCTCCATACAACTATATTCCTCCACACCTCCACTTTTAATGTTTAAGAATATTTGGCAGCTGCCTGGGACAGCTCCAAAAATCACCTTATCATAAATCACAGCAGATTTGCCTACAGGAAAGTCACCAGTGTGAACATACACAACCACAGTGAAAATGTCTCCTTTTAGAAACACCAGATCAATGTTCAAATGTCCCACTAAAAATAGCTCGGTGTTAACAGTTAACCAACACTTTTTTATACTTTTTGTTTGCTCACATTAGCATGTGCAAAAAGTCAACAATACAGTACAATTTCTAAAAGCCTATTTTTCAAAAGATTTCAAGAGGAGCTACAATATATCTTTTAGGCTCTCTTTGTGTTCTAGGCATTTCTAAGGTTAAACTCTAGCAGGAACTGCACCAAATTTTTTTTCAAATATGGAAATTATAGAACAAATTTGAACATAAATATTCCCCAATGGATATTTTTTTCTTTCAAAGTAAAATCAGCATAAACACATCTGAAGAACAAATTAATATTCTCTCTGTCATGCTTGCCTACAAACCCTCAAAATATTCTGGCGCATTCTAGTTTTTATAGCATATTATCTATCCAAACAGAAAATATACTATTAAAAGTATCATGACAGGAAGATCCAAACAAGTTGGAACAATCTTCTCTCTTGTACTGCGTACAGTATCAGCAGAGGTACAGTTCGCATAGAAGCTATATAATTGTACAAAAATATTTCATTTTTTATCACTCTTTAACCATCCACATGAACAAACCATGAAGACAGTGTTTAACTTGACTAAACACCATGCTATTAAAAGGTTAAGGAAGATATATACTCTTTGGATGCAATTCACTTCACCAAACAGTACTGAAGCTAAGCAAAAAAAAGGCAACTAGTTAGAAATGAGTAGAGAGGGATAGGAAACTTCAAAAGATAATTCTTTCTGACCTTTAAACAGCTATCTTAAAAGACTACGAAACAGGATAAAACAACATCTTAAGTTTAATAATGATCTACAACAGTTCTCAAGCAGAGCAGGGAAGTATTTGACACCTGACACTGCTCGTTTGTCTCTTCATTTGCATTTATTTCATTCACCCCCCCAGCCGCCCACCTCACCAGAAAAAGAACTGTGATGAGAAGGAAAGGTTTGCTAGAAATGCCTCTATTTCTTTTTTCTTCCTCATAGAAGTGTGAGATGCCTTCTTCCTGAAACTTAAGAGGCAGAATTCCCTCAGACCTATGATCTTTTCTCCTCCAGAAACCTCTTCAAATGATTTGCTTCCAGTTTTTCTGGGCATTTTTGTACATGACAGCCATGCGCAGGTCTGAGACGTTCCAAGTGTTGTCTCTCATGAAGAGGCTTAGACAGATTTTCAAATTAAAATCCCAGTTTACTAGTGAGAAAAACATGACTTGGTGCTAAATAAAACACAGAATACAGAGAAAAAGCCAAACCTAAACCAGGACAAATTCTAAATCTAGGGGAGTTGACCGCGACTCTAATAAGCAATAAACCTGGAAAAGCTGTCACACATTTTCATTCCCATCTTCTCAGTTCTCCCTCCTGGTCACGCATCCTCTCTGACTATCATTGAAAGCATCGTGTTTCCAACAAAGCACCCCTCCTGCCAAACTATTGACAATTCAGTCCATAAACACTGTTTTTTCTTTACTATGGCAATTTTCCAAGTGAGGACTGTGAGATCATCACAGAATTGTTTTTTACTGTAGAACAATAATGACTTAGTACCAGAATGCAATGATTAATTAGGAAGCAGAAAAATACAAAAGAGAAGCCAGATTATTCTCTCCTGATATTCTTCTAGGCACTTAAAAACCTCAGAACCACGAGCTAAGCACTTATTAATAAACAAACAACTAGAGAACTAAACATAGTGTTGCCAGAAGTACATTAAAAAGGTTTCTTGCTGTGGCATTTTCCTCCTGGTGTTTTATGGATAATCCTGCTAAAGAATGACCTGATCAATGTCTTAATAGCTACTTAGAGCAACTCAGAATTTGCAGTAGAGCAGAAGGGACATTACTCACCCTTGCTGAAAATAATCAGCTCCTTTTCAAACCTGGTTTTGGGACAAACAAGCGTCTAGGCAAAACACAGTTCCTTGCCAACCTACAGTTACAAGTTTAAGCATTTGTCAAACTAAGGAGATATCTGGGGCAAGGGCTGTCACTGACTGTAAGTATTGCTTCCATCATTTGTCACTACAGACATATCAGGGATCTTCAACCACAATTTTCATTTCAGAGCAAGATTTTCTCTCACTGGTCATGGGTTTGCTGCCCAGCAGTCTGCTTCTAAACATATCTTTGTCACAGGCTCAACTTTACACCCCCTTGTCCAGCCCTAAAAATTCGCCTGCCGCCTGATTTATCACACAGCTCTCCCTGTGCCATGCAGGGAAACTACAGGGCAATACAGTTGACAGAAAGTATCACGCTGTATAGGAGTGATCAAAAAGCACAAGCTGCCAAACAGCCTAAATCCAAAGAATCCAAACAACCACTGCCCTTCATCAATCTTTAAGCTCTTCCTAAATCATACATAAAGTATTCTCCTGTGGACTACTGTCATACATTATGGGATTATCACTATGCATTTCTGTGTTGGTTAAGTATTTTATCCATATGCGAGGTACACAAACAAACTCCAGTCCCCAAGAAGTGCCACATATTCAGTTTACACCATCTCTAAATCATATGCCTGGATGTTTCTGTATCATAACCTTCCTACACTGTCACATATCAACTTTCATTAGTCCTCTGATGGACTAGAGACATCCTGCTCGTTAGCCATCACTTCGCTGTTACGAGCCACATCCCAAAGCTCCCCATGACTCCAGCAGCATAGCTGCTGCAGTTCTATTTCCCATTTTGCTAGTCTTCCTGACATATCTAACACAGCTGTTCCGGACTCCTTTTGTAACATCATTCCTTTGATGACCCCTGCAGCTGTTCTCTACATCTGTTACATACTGAGCTGAAGCTTCTTGGATATTGCATGGGTTGCACACATATTCCAGACCAGGTCTCAGCTCAGAAGCACCCAGCTGAGTCACCTTCCCTCAACTGGAAACTCCTGTCCTGACCTTTCCCGTGATCCTACCCAGGATTGACAGACTAGAGACAAACTTGAACCCACTTACCCTCACATAGATAGGCTTTTCTCCCTTAGAGTCTTCCATTGTTGAACGCCCTGTTCATGTGAAGTTGTTGCCTTACTAAGCTGAGGCTGTAGCACTATCCAGTTTCAGGCACTGAGCACAGATGCTAGTCAGGTGCCCTGGGTCTGTTAACAGTCGAGAGAGAAGAGCAGGCGTTGGATGCCTAATTAAAAATCTGCCTCTTTCCACTGATTATATGAGAGCATAGACTGCAGTTTTGACACCAAAGTTAAACTCAGTAAGTTAATTCCTGCCAGTGTGTGGCTTGACACGTTGCTCTGTTGAATTCCATCCCTTTAGTATTACCTAATTTTATAACTAATTGTATAGTCATCCCATTTAAAACTGTGTACTGGAAATTAATGTGCTCCTCCCATCAGCAAGTTTCAACAGCTGGTTTTCAACACAACATGACAACAATATCAATTCAAAAGAAAAAAGTCTCTATAAAACAAGTAACTCTCAAAGAATAATTAATCTCATGTATCTACCTCCTGTTGTCTCCTCTTGTGCCAGTTCTTTGTGTGAGTTTTCAGTTCTCACACTAACCTAATCTTCCTCCACCTCGAACAGTAATTTTGATGCAGCACCACGTTAAATGGTTCAGTAGAATCCAAGGAGACCAGATCTAGCCCATTTTTTCTTTTTCTAGAAAACCTACTTTCTTACTAAAAAAAGATACTAGGTCAGTCTGACATGACCTACCTTGGCAAAATAGATCATGTTTCATCCTCCGTCAACTCAACTCCCATGTCTTTAATTATTCATTCCTTCAAAAAAAATTTCTAAGGTTATTAAGGTCAAATTAACAAACCTGAAGTTGCCTAGATCACATTTTCCAGTTCCTTAGATATATATATACAAAACATTCAATAGTATCAAGTAATAAAAATCCTCTAAAAAAAAATCTTAGTAATCAATCTATATTTTAATTACACTTCAAAAAAGGTACCTTTAAGAAATTCCCCATTTGGGAATTCCCAATACAGCAACTTAAAAAGTCACTTTGACAGCCAGAAAGTCTGATTCCTTTTAAAATATGAGAGATGTAAAAACTGGATGCTTCTTCTGAGATTATAAAAAAATTTGTGAAATGATGAGTAAAAGATCTGAGACTTCCTGAAAGCCCCCAAGACACCAAAATCAAAAGATTCACAGCAAGATATGGCTTGGGTCCTTTTTTAACTTGATAGTGGAAATCCCAGTGTGACTCTGACATACATCTGGGATTTCTGTTACACAAGCCTCTTTAAGAACGGCAGAGTACCTTAGATTTCCACCATTCAGTACAATTTCTCACATTCACAAGCTGTTGAATGTGTTCATGGAGACTTTCCAATTTGCTGGGTTGCTCAAGCATGTTATAGCTAGAAAAGCTTTTGTGCTGAGGCATGATTTTCTTGATAAAAGTTAAGGCTTTTAAAAAGGATAAATATACTACTCAGTTCAAGAAAATTGTTTTATAGGATGTATGAACCTTTTTTCTTTTTTTCCTTTTCTTGTTGTTTTAGCACTTTTGTATCTCTATCAGCTTGCCATACACATGCAAAAAAATGCAAAAAAAAGCCTTAAAAGCATATGAAACACTCCCCTAGACCTAAATTTCAGGTTCTTTTTTTTGACCCAAATTAGTATTCCTGTCCCATGAGCTGAAAGCAATAATCTTTTTTAAAACATCATAGTTGTGCATGTTGCCTCCTTTAGATGAATTCGGCCTGAATTTTAAGACATCTACTTATTGATTAATCCTTCAAATAGCAGAAGTGTGAGTTGTGCATCCTGGTGCTTTGGAAGTAGTTTTGTAGCTGTCTGTACATGCCACACGATATCCAAAACAGACAGCCAGTTAAGATTCCTTCTGAATAGCACAGCTAAAAACTCCTACTTGGCCTCTGCCTAAATTAATGCTTGTGAGGCACCTCAATAAACCGTAATTCAGCAAGGCAACTCAGCTTAGGGGCAGCATATAAGGAACTATAAGCTTCAGTCCTACTGAAACAGGCAGAAAAGGGTTTTTTTTTTCCTGATGTAGACTTTTAACACTGACCTGACTTCCTGGGAAAATTCGAATCACTGACAACTGCTCCTGACTTCAGTAAGTGCTGCAGGTGCCCAGTGCCTACAACGGACCTTTACTGAGGTGTCCGAGTTCATATTAAAGGTATATATTTGAAAATCTGACCTCAGGTATGTAAATCCTATTTGCCCCAACCTCCCAAAAGTTATTAAAAATCATGCACAAAAGCTAAAACTAGGCGCCTTTTCTGCTATTTGCTCTGCAGCAACTAGCGTGCTAGCAATGCCCCAGTCTGAGGTATACTACTGCTGCAGATTTTTGTCTTTTATTACAGTGTTTCAAACTACTGTATTCCACCCAGCCCGGGAGACCATACAGAGATCTGGCAAGTGTTCGCACTGCACAGACCAGACCTTCTGGGGGTCTGGACTTGAGGACTCCCATGGTCACTTCTTATCTTATCTTTCTAGCTCCATGGAAAATATCACTGGAAGTAGGAAACTATTTGCAAAGTTTTCAAGGATGAAAATAGTGATTTTGATGGTTGGTTTAGATAGTTTGGATTAAGTGTTAATCCTCTTGGTATGTTTTAGTGAAACAATTATTCCTGAAATCCTCATAATGATTCTATGGTAGTTCATCTATGTATCTCCCAAGGATAATGCTGAGATTATTAACAATTAGGGCCTGGACATTTTGTAATTTAAACACTGTAACAGCTTTGTAATGAAAATGCAAACACAGGAGTAAAATAAATATGTTATTGAATTGAATGTAAGCTTGGACAGGATGATGTTCCAAACACTTTAAATGTCTTGATGTAAGAATAGCACTTAATTCCAGAAAGCCTTTCATTTATTTTTGTGCTTGTGCAGAACATAGTGTAAGTTAAATAAATGTAAAAAGAGACAATAGTTATCATAGCAAAGAAGCAAATTAATAACCCACAGATCATCATAGTCTCCAAACACTTAAAACATCTGAAATTCTGCTGCCTTCCTCTCCCTGACTCTGCTCCCTCTACAGTCGCTCTCATCAGTGACGTAACTTCATGTCCTCTTACCCTTCTTTCTGTCCCTCTCCCTGCACTCAGGCTCTGTGCAACCTGATCGTGCCTTCATCGTTCAAACTCAGTCCCTTCAGCTCCGTCTTCACTGCTAAATCCACAGTTAGCTCTGCAGACTAGAATCAGCAGTCAGAAAAACACCTAATGGAATACCGGACGTTACTGAAAGGCCAAGTGTCTCAGGTTATGCAATAACTGCACATGGAGTTACTGCAATTATACAACCAAGCCGGTACAGTGCACAAAATTGGTTTAGAGGATGTTGAACGCGACAGTCTAAGAAACAGGATCACTGCACATTTAACACAGCAGTGCATTCACACTTGGCCCACTCTGCATTTTAATACACTTTACAAACTAGCAAGAGGGGAAGGAACGAACTAGTGGATGTTGGGATTTTGTGAAAAAACAGACTGGAAAAGCAGATAGCAAACTTGCAGTAAAAGCTAACAACAATCATAAAGCAACTTGCTGTGCTAACAGCAATTACCTCTCTTTAGTCAGTCACTCATGCAGTTTGTCCTTTTGTCACCCATATCAGTATGTGCTTTAGCAGGGCACTTTTTCTGGAGGTGTCACCCAGAGAAATGACTGAAGAGAAAGCAGGGACTGCTACTTAAAAAGGGTGCCACTGGAGATAAACACTGAGTTTGACTTGTAATGAACAAGCCACTAAATCAAATTCTGCTGAAAAAAAAAAAAAAGCACCAAAATATCAAGCAAGCAGGCAAACAGAAGTGGGTGGCATTCTCTTTTCTTTCTCTCTTCATTTTCTCTCCAGACCTAGCCTAACACAACACTTCAAATGAGTAGTGGTATCTGTCCACACAGACCTGATTGCACAGCCAGGGCCATATCTGAGACACACTTAATTAGAATGATATCCTGTCCCTGTAGGGGAGCCTCAAATGCTGTTTTTTCCTCTACTGTTACGGATTTCTTTGAAAGTGTGGAGACAGATCCCACAAGAGAGAAGAATTGTCATTCCTTTTTAATTTCTTCACCTAGAAGCAGCACTGAACTGGATGGAGAAGCAGGACTGCCCCAGGCATATCTTTTCCAATGCAGACAATGATTAATAGAAGAAAGAAAGATGATATGAATGACTAGTATTAATGCAATTCCTTTTAAGTCACAGTAAAGCCAGCTACGGCATCTGGCCATGTAAATTTGCTGCTGGCAACTTCATCCCTGCCTTCTGGGGATTGAGAAAGGCCTGTAAATGCATGCCTGATTCCCAAGTTCTTCTTGGAACTGAATGGTTCAAGATGGTGAAAGGAAAAAATTACACATAAGCCCCTGGAGAATGCCATTGTGCACTGTATTCCATTCTGTCCTAGATAAATAGTCTAGTCCATGATAGCAACTAATTGCTTTAATTCCAGATGTAGGCATAACCATGGCAGCACACCCATCTACATTTTCAATAATTGATCCTCAGTGTGCAATAAGACTGATACCAGAAAAGCAATGCTGCATGAAAAACTGCATTTGATGACTCTGTCTGCTTGATCTCACAAAAGAGTTGCTTTTCTGTTAGTGGGAGTTGGGGAATAACATGTCTGTGAAGTCTCTACTGTTCACCACTGACTCTGCCTGAACTTTCATTCTTTGCTGAACTCTGTAAAAGGGCACTGAAGGTGCTACATCAGAGATGAGGAGAGTAAGCGTTCCCCCTCAATTTCTGCACATGACTACCCACATGACCGTAAGCATCACATGTGACCATGAGCATCACATTTCACCATAAGCATCACGTTTCACCTCTCACTGCCTCCTATTCCTAGATGAGCAAAATCTCCTGCCACTACTAGAAGTTTAATTTGATTGGCATCTGCTTTGTACTGCCTTGCAGTTAAGGCCACAAACCACACATCACCAGCATGTGTGCCACAACTTCTCTTATTTTCTGAAATCTTAGAAGCCAGGTGCAGCTGGTGAGCCCAATATAGAGCCCACCAAGAGCTGCTCTGGTGTCCAGGAATCAAGAGGAGTCCTATTACTCAATTTTGCTTGGAACGAGTGGAGAAAAGTCTTCTTGAAAGAGTCTTCTGCTAACAGGAATCCCACTAGGACACACATTCACCTCTCAGGGCTTAGTAATGTGACAGTCAGCCTCTGCCCCCTGCCACATCACAGGACATAAAGTAGCTCTTTCACAGAGAACTAAATACTTGACAAATGTTTGTGAAGTGCCTGAGAGGATTCAGTTCCCATCCTGTAAGATACTGCTCTATGCTGCAGCAATATTCAATGGCAACAGAGGCAGATCATACTGGGTCAACAGAGGAAAATTAAAGAACCACAGGTTTGTTCTTATGGTGGAAACAGGTGACAAATATTGGCTTTTCAGCATAGGCTATAATTTAAATCTCACAAATTTCCAGAAACACAGCACTTGTTCAAAGACGAACAAATCACCCTGTTCCTAGCTAGTGACCCACCTGAGCTTCCGAGCTTCTGTTGCTTTGTCTGCTTCTAATTTATTTAAACTTTGAACCTTTGCATTCAGTGTCCATGGATCATTACACAGTATAGTAGCAACCACTAAAATTATATTACCTTACTCCTTCTTCCACAGATGAAATTCAACATGCACACCAGTTCTTTTTTAATAAAGCCTGAAAGACACAAAAGGACAAACTGTTTCTGACTGAATGGATCCAAGTAAACAGGCTAATAGGATAGGGGAAAAAAATTATGGGGGAAAGCAATAAATATAGAAAGAATTAAAAAACTTCCTAAACACTTGTATAAAATGGAGACTGTTAACTGATATGGTTTAGGGGTGAACTTGTAGTGTAGGGTTAATGGTTGGACTCGATGATCCCAAGGGTCTTTTCCAACCTGAATTGTTCTATGATTCTATTTTATAATATAGTTCCTTTACCATTTGAAACAGAATCTGGACTGTGCATAAGTCCTGAGGAAAGAGAATAAAGCCAAAAGAGACATTTCAGAAGCAGGTGTTGTTACTGTAACATTTTATACTTAAGGACTGTAATGTATTTTCATTAATATAGTACAAGGGAGATATGTAATGCATTTAACTAAAATACTTTTCTAATAAGTCTGTAAAAGACTCAGTGATGTTATGTGTAAGAAGCTCAATAAAGTAGCTACTTCATGACACCAGCAACAATCAAGCTCTCCCAGCGTAGCTTCTCAACTCGGCTACCTTGTCCTATCTCATTCCAGCTGTGGTCAGTGTTGGGTTGCCAGGTGGCACTGCAACAACTTCCCCAAGGGGATGCTCTGCGAAACAGAAATGCTAACAACTGAACCCAGCCCCTCCAGCAATTTTTATTTCCTTCAGGTCCAGTCTCAATTCAGATGTCACTTGCTGAGAAATTCAAAAGTGTCATCTCTTGTTGCCAACACTCAGAGCTCTTTCATTCTGACAAGGAACAAACTGTCCTCAGCCATACTAACATCATGCAACACACACGCCTAAGCAATAGGCATCTTAATGTTTGGGGTTTTCACCTTCAAGAAGTATAATCAAGACATTTCCAATCATGCTTTAGCCCATGAATCAATCAGTCCAGAATCCTTATCCAAGTTCATTGTCAAACAAGTACACAATTCACATGGCAGGGAAGTAAGCTAGATATGAAGGTTAATTTTACCCTCGGAAAGTCACAGCCTTCCTAGGCTCCCTCTCTAGCCAGCTGAATCCAACATCTACACCACATAATCCACCAGCTCTTGGGGGTAATCCCTGAGTGAGGCTCTGAGGTGCAGGGGAGGCTCCTCACCACATTGCCCAGGGCTGCTTCTCTTCTGCCCAAAAGTTGCATCTTGACTTTTCACCCAGGGTCTCTTCTCAGCCCTCTGGTGACCTTAAGACACAATCTTTATTTTCTGAGGGTACGCTTCTGAATTTTCAGGTTTATACTTCCTGAAATGATGCAAGAGCTGTGTTGCAACTCAACAGAATGGTGCTTTACAGAAGTAAACTAGGAGCAGGTGCCTCATGTGCTGGCATGAGGGCAGCTGGGCTGTTAGACTGCCAGTGAGGTACAGTGAGGCACAGTGCTGTCCATATAGGGAGCACCCCATGGAGTGAATTAGCTCTTCCAACTCACTCCAGAGCGATCTCAGAAGTAAAGTAACACACAGTATAAAGAAAAAGGGGGATCAGGATGAGGGGGCAAAACAAAGCAAAATGTGGAAGAATCTAATAGGAAACAGGCTGGGCTACAGGACAGTCCAAGCCAGCGGCCAGCTGAATACTCTAGTTCACCTTCTCAGCCTTTGACCTTGAAGACAAGAGACAGGCTTCCTCTAATGCCCTCCTACTGAAGTTACTCTCTCCTGCTACAGCTGAGACGTGATCACCTCAGGTATATCCTTTCTTTTTTCTTCTTTTCTAATTACATGAAAATCCTGTCAGAATGAGAGAGAATTTATGTGAATCCATATAGTGCTGCTGCACAATTGCCCCTTTGCAGCATCACGGCATCTTGCAGGCTGAGACATGACAAAAGAATAGAAGCCAAACCCAGCAAAGCAACACTAGAGCGTTCAGCACATGCTGCTGACCGTCACTCCACAGGACGTCTCCTAAGAGGGAACCCATTCCTCAGCAAGAGGTAGTAGAATCTGACTTTACAGAATAATTTTGGCTGGGAAGGACAGTTTAGCTTTCTGTTCCAAGCAGGGTCACCTCTCAGCTCAAACAAGGTTGCTCAGGGCTTTAGCCAGTCAGGTCTTGAAAAGCTCCAGGTACAGAAATTGTTCACCCTCTCTCAGCAAACTGTTCCACTGCTGGACTGCTCGTTGTTACAAGTACCACTGGACTCAGTAGTACAGTTATTTCATGCTACCAAAAGCATTACAGAAGGAAAACAATAATTCACAAGCAATTGCTTACTGCACCACACACTGATGCACCACACAAATTGATCTTTCAGTTTCACACCCTCACTCGTCTATTTAGTCTCAGAATTATAGAACAAAGACATTAACTGTGGACCTGGGAGTTAGCTAACAACTCCATAGATCAAATTTTTTATCTTAGGGCCATAACAAAAGCTCTTCAAACAAGCATGCTCTCCAGAACAAGAACAAATATGATTTTCAGTCTGAAATAGCTGCTATTTTGCTACAACAGTGCATGTTAGAAATCTTTGATCATGGTACCACAGAACTGTAGCAAGGCAACAGCTTCCTATGTGGAGAAGATACTTCTCTAGTAAAATGTATAGGTGGGGCAAATACAAAAATATATACGGTAAGATCAAGAAAGCTAAAACTTTAATTCAAAGAAAAATACACTGATGAGTTTAAGCAGTTTTACTGCTTAAAACATTAAATTCCAGTAACATCCATATATAAAGCAAATGGTGTTCAGCAAATCATCAAAAATTTCTTACAAAATTATACCTTTTCACAGAAGTGGCCTATAAGGTGGACCAAGTTTTCTTCTTTGTTTCTTTTTCCGCGGTGAAGGCAAAACAAAAGTTGAGTTTCACTTCCTACAACTGTCAGTTCAGATGAGAAGTTACAATATATTTTACTGACCTTGGGTTTTGTAGGGTTCCTCAATGAGGACAAAGACATCTAAGACTATGTGGACCTTTTTTCAGGGTTAAATGTAATATGCAATAGATTTTGGCAAAGTAGTTTATTCTTTTAAATAATTTTTATTTTGTTAAATTCAGTGCAGGCACACAAAGTTCCAGTTTGGTATCCTTTATAACTTCAACTGTATTTATTTATGTAGTATAGTTATTTTTTCTTTTTCCTTTCTAAAAGCAGGGCACGTACTGTGAAAGTTTCTAGACACCATAAAAGCTACTCACAAACCAAGTCACATCCAGCCACAGTCACAAAATCAAGGGCCGATAAAATGGCCTGCCATATTATAAGCCTGGAATATACTGTACCACCATTCACCTTGAGAACATTTAATATAAATACTTAAACCTGGTCAGTTACTACTCATTTCACTTAAGATCAAGAAATTAAAATGGCAGAAATGATAAAGGAATCTAAAAATCCTATTTACAATGCTATGACAAAATGAGTAGCTCTGTGGCCACAGGCAAATCCCTTTCAACTCTGTGGCTGAGCTCACGTATTTGTAAAATGGAGAAAACGTGACCTAGTAACTACATCAAATTTCTCTGCTGGGAAGTTATATCTGAACCTTGCTCTCTACCACAAGGAAGCCACATCCATTTTCCAAAGCAACATTGGAAATCACACATTCCAGAGTGACATGTTTTAAAATCAGTCCATCAGCAAGATTTAAATATTGCAACTTCTGCAAGTCCTACGTACTAATTTCCCAGCAAGTTCTGACCTCCTACAGGTGTCCTCCTGCTCTGCACTCCATTCTAAAAGCAACTTTGGTTAGAATCATTGAATTTAGGTTTGAAAAGACCTTTAAGATCATCGAGTTCAACCCTTAACCCAGCAATGCCAGGCCCACCACTAAACCATGTTCCTACACATCACGTATACACTTCTTCTAAATACCTCCAGGGATGGTGACTCAACCACTTCCCTGGGCAGCCTGTTCCAATGCTTAACAACCCTTTTGGTGATGGATTTTTTCCTAAGATCCAACCTAAACCTCCTCTGGCACAACTTGTCCGATCACTTGTTACTTAGTAGAAGAGACTCATCCCCCCCTTATTACAATCTCCTTTCAGGTAGTTGTAGAGAGCAATAAGGTTCTTCAAGTACCTTTCTAGAGTGAACCTGGAAGTTCTCCTCTTTGACACAATTACATTTTCGTAACTGCACTCTAATTCTGTTGTGCTTTGGTACCTGATTAAGAACCACTAAAGTGCTAGCTTTAGCCATAACAACTGAATTGAACACCAGTAATACATGCCCGGGCAGTAAGCCCAGAAACCAATGTCACTAGCGTATGAAAGAATCTAATTTGGCATCAACTCAAGCCCCTCTTTTTCACCTTACACTGTGCAGGTTTTTTAATTATATTGTCCAGTAATAGCAGAAAAAACATGACAGAGTGCGGTAATGCACTACTGCAGACCACACCAAAGCAGCAGCTTCTCGGCAAGTTTTGCCTCTGGCCTTCTGTATTAAGAAATTATAAGGATTAAAAAAAAATATATTTTTCAAAGACTGCAGCATGGTTTTGCTTAGTTAAAACCATATGGACATTGTTTTGCAATCGATTGTTGATAATAGTTCAAGCCTTAGTGCTTGCTGTCTGATTTTGAAAGCCGTTCAGGTCCTTCACTGTAAGGAAATTATATATAGCAAGATTTTTTTTTCTCTCCAAACACTTGTACTTGGCAGCCAGGATTACCACACAAACTGAGGAGAACACCAGTTCTCAAGTAAACCTGCCACACCATTATTCCTAAAAACAGCAGAAAGTGAAGCACATGACACTACTCCCTCTAGAGAAATCTCAAAATATGATGCAAAACAAACATAAGAACAGCAGGGACTTTCCATGCCCTTACTAAAATCCCTTCACTTTCATAGAATCATAGAATAATTTGGGTTGGAAGGGACCTCAAAGATCATCTAGCTCCAAAACCTCTGCTCTGGCAGGGACATCCCCCACTAGATCAGGTTGCTCAGAGCCCCATCCAGCCTGGCTTCCAGGGATGGAGCGTCCACAACCTCCCTGGGCAACCTGCTCCAGTGCCTCACCACGCTCAGCGTAAAGAACTTCTTCCTTATATTTAGTCTAAACCTACGCTCTTACGGCTTCCACCCATTACTCCTTGTCCTATCACTACAGGCCCCTGTAAAAAGTCTCTCGCCAGCCCTCTTGCAGGCCCCCTTCAGGTACTGGAAGGCTCCCTGGAGCCATCTCTTTTCCAGGCTGAACAAGCCCCAACTCTCTCTAACTGTCCTCATGGGAGAGGTGTTTCAGCCCTCTGACCGTCCTCTGGACTCACTCCAACAGCTCCATGTCTTTCTTGTGTTGGGGGCTCCAGCACTGTACGCAGTGTTCCAGGTGGGGTCTCACCTCCCAGCCCTCTTTCTCACTCAGTGGACAGCAGCTAAATCACTGCAGGACTGGATCGAAGGACTAGCCCTTCTCCTTTCCAATTAAATGTGTTGTCAACAGCTCTGAAGGATACCTGCAACCCATGACACCAGGTGTCATTTTGTCCATTAGTTAAACAGAGGGACTTTGCCCAGAGGCTAATTTTGGTAACTTTTACCCAGGCACAGTCCAACAGACACACTATTCCTGTGGGAGCTGAGCAAATCTAAGCTATTGCCTCCCATTTCCCCTCCCTCCTATCTACCAGCAAAATTGCACGTTGGTACAATCTAAAATTATTTTAAAAAATAACAAAAAACCCCATACAAACAAAGAAAAAAAACCTACCTAGAATACTTGAGATAGAAAAAAAAAAGAAGGCAAAACCAGAACAGTTGGAAAAAGTTACAATTTAAACCAAAGCAGTCTGACAGAACTAAGCCCAGGAAGGACAATACTTGCTGCCAATGCTGACAAATTTGAGGAGCAGGAACCTCTGCAACAGACAGGCAGCTCAGGGTGAACCACATGATAGCAGAGCTGCAAACTAATGCTCATTCAAAGCAAGTTGTCAAACCGAATGTAGATCAGAAGGCATTTCCTGTAAACATTTTAAAGGCTCAAGTTCCCAATAACCAGCCTACAAACCCAAGTAGCACATTCTTTTTCTAGGTCAAGACAGTTTTGACCCCTGCCAGAAACCTCAAGCAGACAGAAGGTGTATCCTGCTGTTCTCTGTCTGATCATCTTCTGTGCCTTGTGGCAAATAAAATGCAGCATTCTTTAAACTCTTTTACAATCTAGGTATGAGTTCCTTAAGTCCTCCCTCATTTTGAAATACCAGTCTTCAGGCTTTTACATAACGTAAATTCTGTTCATTCTGAACAAATTATTACTGTGATCAATATGGCAACTCTTTCCGCAGTACTACCTTCCACAAGATGCTACCACCATTATATCAAAATATGCTTCAGCGAAAAAGAGGAAACTTGCCTTGTCTTGATCTGACTTCCTCAGATTTATTTCAGATTTGCTTGCATTATGTACACAACCTGTACTTGCACAACATTAAAGTTTCAGCTATTTTCAGCTCCTGGCTGGGAAGAAATAAAACACACCTGTGACTGTATCTGTATCACTGGTTGCAGTAGTGCTTTAGTGTTCCTAACGCTAGGCTGTGCACCTGAACTTGTAACAGCTTCCTGTCAGGCAAAAACACGGTCACAATTTACCTTGCTCTGCATTTGATTTTCACGGAAAGAAAACCAGAGTGCATGCCAGTAGGTGAACGCGCTGAAACCCAGAGCATGCCCCAAGATCAGTTCTGTTTCTCAATGTTGTGAATACACACCACAAGTCAGTGTAGCTTAAGAGAGCTCTCCCACAAAACGGGAAGTGAGGAAAAGATTACAAAATACAGTCGCAAGGACAAACTGGTTTGCACGAGTGGCTCCGGTATTTCACATTCTATTCTAAATGATGAAGAGAAGCCCTGGTTTGCTATTACAGGCATGATCAATCCCGCCACTTACTACGCTGCAGAAGAGCTGACAATAAATTAACGGTGTCCAGTACCTAAAATTTTCACTGCCTTCTTTCATTTATTATATTAGTGTCACAGTAAGAGATGTTTTCCTGAACAATTGAACATCCACTCGCCAATCTCTTTAGGCTAAATAATACTCCATTGCAAAACTAAACAACCAAGTAGTACTGTGTGGAAAATATCTTCGTGCAGTGTAACCAAAGGATAATGTTCTGAGAGTGTTCAGTTTTACAGAAATCCCCAAGATGTCCATATTAAGATGAGTCTTCCTTCTAGGGTAATTCACTGCACTGACCTTGTCATGAAGGCTTATTTTGTGGAGCCTCTAATGCAACTTGTGAGCTGGTGCAAATTGGAACATGGGGCATTCCAGTGATGAAATGTGAAGCGTATTATGAGGGGTTGGACTAGACGACCTTTAATGGTCCCATCCAACCCTAATTATTCTATGATTCTATGAAATCTAGACTGTGTTATTAATTTTCGCATATGAATAGTCATATATAGAGTTTTACACTTGGGTAAAAACAACTCCATGTGCCAGTATAGGCTGAGGACTGACCTGCTGGAGAGCAGCATAGGGGAAAGGGACCTGGGCGTCCTGGTGGACAGCAGATGAGCACGAGCCAGCAACGTGCCTTCATGGCCAAGAAGGCCAATGGCATTCTGGGGTGTATTAGAAGGTGGGTGGCTAATAGGTTGAGAGAGGTCCTCCTGCCCCTCTACTCTGCCCTGGTGAGGCCACATCTGGAATATTGTGCCCAGTTCTGGGCCCCTCAGCTCAAGAGGGAGTGCAGCGGAGAGCCACAAAGATGCTGAAGGGAGTGGAACATCTCCCTTATGAGGAAAGGCTGAAGGAGCTGGGTCTCTTTAGCTTGGAGAAGAGGAGGCTGAGGGGTGACCTCATAGATGTGTATAAATATGTAAAGAGGGAGTGTCAGGGCGACAGAGTCAGGCTCTTTTCAGTGACATCCAATGATAGGATAAAGGACAATGAGTGCAAGTTGTGACATAGGAGGTTCCACAAAAACATTAGAAAAAACCTTTCCGCTGTGAGGATGACAAAGCCCTGGCACAGGCTGCCCAGAGAGGTTGTGGAGTCTCCTTCTCTGGAGACATTCAAAACCCGCCTGGATGCGTTCCTGTGTGACCTACTGTAGGTGATCCTGCTCTGGCAGGGGGGCTGGACTAGATGATCTTTTGAGGTCCCTTCCAACCCCTGACATTCTGTGATTCTGTTTATTGTGAAGACACTTAGGTCCCAGAAATATGAATCAGAGAGGAATGGGAAATAAAGGCGCAAGTTTAGGGAAGTTGGGAAAGTTGCAGGGAGGTTGGGAAAGTTGTCATACTTTCAAAAAAATTTAAAAATGCTGCAGAACATTACACTCTCCATCAGCTACCACAGTCCTTCCAAATGCATATTTGCCAACTCCATTCCTTCTCTCAGAAACCTTTTAGAAGTTTGCAAATGTTGTCACTGACAAGTAAGCACTATGCTAGGAAGGACCCATTCTTCCCATTTATCCTGGATGTCTTGCTCAAGACAGGAAGGGGTATCAAATCTTCACACAAATTGAGTTGAATTACTACTGAGTCCTTGCCTGCTACTTATCACAAATATAATACCAGCTAAGGAGATCTTCACTGATAAGTGTTCTGCCCTCCATTTGTCTTTCTGCTAAATTTTATGCAAAATTCACATGTAAAGACAGACTCAGTTTTTAAAAGATAATTGTTACGTGCGTCAAATTGTTTCTAGCCCTCAGCAAAATCTTCCCAGTGGCTCCTTGTGATGCTTTTTTAAATTTCTTTGAAATTTAAGGCTGTGGGGTTGTTTACATATCTGAAGTGTAAATACCACTAACAAGCACAGAAAAGAACATTCAGTTCTTCTTGAGCTGTTAGGAAATACTTGCATCCTGAAAAAAAGGCAAAGCATTTACAAGGTAGTCAAAATTCAGACACCATGGGCGTTGAAGCCAAGCCCCTCCCTTCCTCAGTTTGCACACACACACATGCCGGCAGCCTCCCGGCACTTCCAAGCACAAAAGCAGCTGCTTCCTTCAAGCACTCCCTGTGCAAATGGAAGTTTATCCTTCCATGTGCCCAACCAGGTCCCTTCTTCTCATTGCTCTCTGTACCCTGAGGGTGCTCAGCCCTGCCCATGCGCTGAAAAGCCATGGCATCTTCTAAAGGATCCCATGAGAGAGATTGTTGAGGGAAGCTGGAGAGAAACTTTTTACAAGAGCATGTGGTGACAGGACAAGGGGCAATGGTTTTAAACTGGAGCAGGGTAGATTTAGAATAGGAAGAACTTCTTTACTATGAGGGCGTTGAGGCACTGGCACAGGTTGCCCAGAGAAGCTGTGGCTGCTCCCTCCCTGGAAGTGTTCAAGGCCAGGCTGGATGGGGCTTGGAGCAACCTGGGCTGGTGGGAGGTGTCCCTGCCGATGGCAGGGGGGTGGGACTAGGTGATCTTTTAGGTCCCTTCCAACCCAAACCATTCTATGATTCTATGAAAAAAACCAAAAGATGCCAACTGCCCCATAAAAACTGCCACCACATCCATCTCTCTCTCTGGTGGCAGGAGCCAGGAGGACTGTTGCTGCCTCAGCCTTTGGCACACAGGCACCTCTGCCCTTCACAATCCAGCCTGCCCCATGGGCATCAAGGACATGCCTCACTCTGCCCACTCAGGCCCACAGGAGGTAACTGCTGGGTAGCATTTGCAGTTTCTCTATCAAAGACCCCTCAGATAACTGATTCAGACTCTCTCAGACCATAGCAGTTAAAAGGGCATTAATACTCGTGTGCATTCAATTGCAAAGGATGCTGGTAAAAGAGAGGCAACAATAAAAGATGTAATTTCACCATATAGCAATAAGTGTAACAAATTAAGGCCATGGCATAGGAGACAATTCTGATTATATTTCACTCTGATCCCTGCAGCCATGGCTTTGTGGAGCCAAAATAAGTCTCTTGAGCCCTGTAGGGTCTCTCATAGGATCTTCTATATGACACCACATCAAGACAAATTTAGGATTAAAACTTCATTTAATTTGCTCCTGCCCAGTAACATGCAATGTCTAGTGTCAGGGGAAAGCAAATTACAGGACAGTATGAACATTTACTTAAACTATGTTATAAATTCTAAAAGTGGCCAGTCTGCTAACATAAGTACTCTCAACTTACTTTCTGATTCAAGATTCCAAGCAATTACCCAGAAATTCATGAGGTCAAACTTGTCCCGGTTCCCTTATTCCCTGGTTGAACTGCAGAATTCACAGACAGTCAAGAAGAATCCACTCTAATTCCTTGTTAGTCTTTCTTTCCAAAGTCTACTTCTGGTCTAGTTTGCAAGTCTGCACTCGTAAAAGAGTAGACACTTTTCCATGCAACTTTTCTATATAAAATCGCCATCCTGTAGAAATATCAGTGTTTTTAATATGATGTTCTCACCAATGAGTCTACAAAGCTATGGAACAATAATTAGAAATCTTTCTTATGTAGGAAAAACCACAAAGGCCACATTCTTCCTATTACTCACTACCTCCTGTTTACTAAAATACAATTGAAAGTCATCCACTTATCTCGGGAACAGAGAACAATTTAATGAACTTTTCCAAGGCACCCACATTTGAGAAAGAGTTTATAACAGAAAGACCTCATTCTAGCCAGCTCAGCTGCATGCATTTTTATGTCATGTATTCACAGCCACAATACTGAGTGACAGTAATACTCAGGATGCAGTCCTTTCATACAAATCCTCCATACTAATGTACAGAGCTCAAAAGAGCTCTTCTTGCAAGCGCTTCTGAAACAACAGAAGACACTGTCAGCATGGGATTATATTTTTCACAACCTTCTACGCACCTTAAAAGAATCAACGTTCTACTGTGTTGGCCCATATGTCCTCAGGAGAAGCCTTCCCAGCTGCCAGACAGAAATAACATTGATGCCATGGAAAACATAAATCTTTTGCTTTAAAGCCAGACCATTAGTGTCTATATCTGAAATGAGACAGAAGAAATCTTGTATAGCTGCTTGTATTTCCAGAATCTGAGGCTTCTAATAGACTTACCTATCACACACAGGAAATCTGATGAAGTTACTGGGGTTTTTTTAGTGCAGTCTAGAATACTGCAGTGTTTTCTTTTTTTTAAATCAGATTTGCTGCCCAAGTAACCTACAGAAATGGACACGCTCTGTTACTCCCCTCCGCCTGTAACAGCTCTGCAATCTGGCACTAGCAAGTGTTTATCTAAAAGTAAATCTGAATTAAGGATCATGAACCCACTCTTTTTAAACTGTGTTTCACCTGAACACAGAAGGTCAATTCACAGTCATGTGGGACAACAAATCTATCAGTTCACTACTGTCCATTTAAGGCCGCACAGCAGACTCAGAGGTACTCTGCTACTCTAAAAGATGAGGCATCGGACTGAAACGAAAACTGAGCTAATCCCAGATTTCAGTGTCCCTAGAAAATACAAGGAGAATTCAGCACAGAAATAACATGCCATCTTAACCCACGCCATAATCTCATTTAACCAGAGCAAAATGAACTACATTCATCCTTATGCTGGCTCCAACCCCAGAGCAGGGCAGGGGGTCTATAGTCATGGAGGACTAGGCCAGTTGAAATTCAGACTGAAAGCAAATGAGAGGACCCTCACTGCTATATTCACAGTACAGGCTGCACTGTTGACTATTTAAACTAGCACATGCTCAAGAATACACAAACTTTTCAACAGACAACAATTAAGGCTGTGACTTTTTCTGTTAAAAAAGATCAGGCAATGCAATGAGGTGGGAGTCTCTCTACCAGTTTGGGCCTTCCAGAGCACAGGGGAGGTGTTCATCGCCTCCCACCACGTTCCCCTGCTTGAACTGCTCCAGGATTAAGTGAAGAGCTTTTCAGGACACGATATTAACAAAGATTTAACAGTTCTTTCCCCCTCCTCTTTGAAATCAGGCAACAAACCTAATCCATACAAGAAGACTTATTCAAAAAACACAAAAAGGGACAAAGCAGATGCCCCCGAGATGCATACACATTTGTAAATAAAAGACGCTCAAACCAACTGATGTAAAACGTCATTTCTAAAAATTGCACAAATAAAAAGATGAGCTCTCCAACAAACAAGATATTGCAAACGGTGTTACTCATACTGCTCACATGCAACAATTTTATTCCAATATAACTCACTTCCAGGGGCTTATTTCTAACAAGCAAAGAACCCTCCAAACCTGTAAAAATACCCTCAAGCTTTCCCTCCATCCTTTTCATGTGAAAACAGAAATACTGTATTGTTCTGTGGCACAAGGATGTACAACATAAACGTAAATATGTTGCTGCTTTTTCATATACAGCACAGTCCTCTTTCAGAAAGTCCAATGTCAAATAACAAATCACTGTAGAAAATATGGGAATCATTTCTGGTGAAAAAGAAAAAAAAAGGAAACAAAAATTGAAAATCATTATTTGGTGCATGGACCATCTTCTATTCTGTGTAAAACTCAGCATCTGTTAAAGCAGTGCTCCGGTTTGGGTTGATCATTAGGTTAAACTGTAATACAATCAAAAAATTACCGTATTAAAGATGATTCATATAAATTCATTGCAGTAACAAGAGTGGATTTCCCCTAAGTTCTTCACCAGGACGGAGAAGAACCAGTAAGTTCTCAGTCAGCAAGGATAGCTATAAATCATTGCTGACATAGCTTTTGAGTAAAATAAGAGAGTGCTTCCTCCCACTTAAGCTCTCAGAGTTTCAAGAATCAATTATTTCTCCACGTCCCTCATTTCTCCATTTACTAGCCACAGTAACAAATGTATTTCCTACCGTCATCTCCCCCTGCCACCGCAGGGAGAGGCAGCAGCATGCACAAGGATGATGCCACTGCCTGTTTTGAAACTTCTGCTTAAGAATTGAGGAAGCAGAACATCTAAGAAATCAGAGTGAATCCATCAGCATCGCTTCACAAGTGCCAGGAAGGCAAACGAAGGGCTCGGGCTGTTCAGCCTGGAGAAAAGCTGGCTGACACCTATGGCTCTCTACAGCTACCTGAAAGGCGGCTGTAGCAAGGTGGGAGTTGGGCTCTTCTCTCAAGTAGCTATGACAAGAGGAAATAGCCTCAAGTTGCGCCAGCGGAGGTTTAGGTTGGATAGTAGGAGGATCTTCTTCACTGAAGGGGTTGTCAGGTACTAGAAAAAGCTGCGCAGGAAGGTGGTTTAGTCGCCATCCCTGAAGGTGTTTAAGAGATGGGCAGATTTTGTACTTAGGGACATGGTTTAGCACCTGACTTGGTAGGGCTGGGTTGATGGTTGGACTCAGTGATTGTAAAGGTCTTTTCCAAGTGAAACTACTCTATGAAAAGCGAAGAGCTGAATCACACGAGCTTTGCAGCTTTGCACAATTTAAGGCCTGCCTAGGGGAGAGAATCATTAAATAACTTACAGCAGAGCAGCTGAAGTAAGAATCAAAAAAGGGGGCTTAAATTTCAGC